>NC_045451.1:448072-449537 GCF_002776525.5 Piliocolobus tephrosceles
ACACAACAACACGGTGCGATGTGAGGCGCTCATGGCAAACACACAACGCCCGCCGAGACATCGCCTGGTCTGCATGTGGAAAGGGGCTGCCGTGGTTTTAACACAAGACACAGCACAATTCTCTGGTCAACGACGCACACAGGCCACCAACCCAGGGCCGTCACCCGCGTGTGGACAGCAGAGGCCCAGCACAGGAGACGAGGCCCCTGGCCCTGTTACACACGAGGACACGACCCACAAAGCGGTTCTTCACCTGCTGCGAACGCACATTCCGGTCGCTCATAAACACCTGTGATGCCAGAAGACATCAGAACAGGAAAACCAGGACAGGAAAGTAAGATCGTCTGTCAGAGTAACTGTCAGTGTCACGTTAACAAGCACCTCCCAGGTCGAGCGGGCCGCGGTCTGGAAACTCTCATTTCCTCAGACTGCTGCTAAAATGACTCTAATAAAAGAGAACACCAGCCCTTTGCATGCCACTGGGCTTTTCTTCTGAGCCACTGAAGATGCACCTGGTTCCTGTGATGTTGGCTGGCTTGAGGAGCACACCCACGAGATCCCCAGAGCCCTGAAATTCCGACCGGCTGACATTCTGCCAGACACCCTCCCTTCTGGTGCCGTGCTGGGACGTCCCACTGTGCCAAGGAACCTCAGCTACAACCTTAGAGGTGGAAGCCTGGTTAAATGCGCACAAGCTGTTTTGATTTTAACCAGATTGGGGCAACTGGGCCATACCAGCCTTCAGTTACAATCCTGAAAAGTCACTGAGAGAAGTTAGTAACAGTCACCATACGTGAATACCCTAAAAGTATTTTCTTGGCTAACGCAGACACAATATAGCTAACATACACGCCTATGTGGCACATTATGTGTGATACAGCTACACACACAAGCACGCATGTAACATACATGTATTCGAAGCTAACACGCAAACTACAGCACGGTAGTGAGTGTGATACAGCTGCACGCACACACAGCAGGCATGTAACACGCATGCACTCGAGGCTAACACACAAACTATAGCACAGAAATAACTTGAAACCACTCAAGCTGGTACTAGAAGAATCACAGTTCATTTATAAGAGACAAAAGACATAGAATCAGCTGATCAGATGGAACCAACAGAAGATAAGAGAACCCTGTGAGCTGGGCTGACACCTACGGCTGATTAGTCACGACAAACTTGTTCAGAGAACCCGACTGTGCTTGGTCCACGGAATACGGCACAAGAGAAACACAAGGGCCCCAGAACTCCAAATCCTGTCCAGGTGGCAGGCACTGGGCTGCAGGATGACAGCTGCTCCCTCCTTCTTTCCCTCCTGGACCTGCCTCTGTGCCCAGCCCCTCGCTCCCCGGCCTGCCCTCTGTGTGCCCAGCGCCTCGCTCCCCGGCCTGCCCTCTGTGTGCCCAGCCCCTCGCTCCCCGGCCTGCCCTCTGTGTGCCCAGCCCCTCCCTCCCCGGCCTG
>NC_045451.1:449547-457788 GCF_002776525.5 Piliocolobus tephrosceles
GCCCAGCCCCTCCCTCCCCGGCCTGCCCTCTGTGTGCCCAGCCCCTCGCTCCCTGGCCTGCCCTCTGTGTGCCCAGCCCCTCGCTCCCCGGCCTGCCCTCTGTGTGCCCAGCCCCTCGCTCCCCGGCCTGCCCTCTGTGTGCCCAGCCCCTCGCTCCCCGGCCTGCCCTCTGTGTGCCCAGCGCCTCGCTCCCCGGCCTGCCCTCTGTGTGCCCAGCCCCTCGCTCCCCGGCCTGCCCTCTGTGTGCCCAGCCCCTCGCTCCCTGGCCTGCCCTCTGTGTGCCCAGCGCCTCGCTCCCTGGCCTGCCCTCTGTGTGCTCAGCCCCTCCCTCCCCGGCCTGTCCTCTGTACCCAGCTCCTCCCTCCCCGGCCTGCCTCTGAGTCCAACCTGCTGTATAAGATGGGAACTGCCATGTTTCATCACATACTGGGACCCCCGGATCCATGAGATCCTTTCCTGAAAAGCAATGCATCCCATCATTTAAAAGCAGAGTAGACAGGGCGTGGCAGCTCACGCCTGTAATACCAGCACTTTGGGAGACCAGGTCGGGCGGATCACCTGAGGTCAGGAGTTCAAGACCAGCCTGACCAACATGGTGAAACCCCGTCTCTACAGAAACAAAACAAAACAAAACAAAAGCAGGGGTGGTGGGCCCCTGTAGTCCCAGCTACTCTGGAGGCCGGGGCATGAGAATTGTTTGAACCTGGGAGGCAGAAGTTGCAGTGAGCTGTGATCACACCACTGCACTCCAGCCTGGGCGACAGAGTGAGACTCTGTCTCAAAAAGAAAAAAAAAAAGCGGAGTAGTGGGAAGAGCACGCCCTAGTATCTGCCATCCAAGTTTTAAACGAATTCACTATTTTCATGTCAACTGGAATGAATATTTTCTACTGAGAAATAAAGGCTTACTTTTAATTGCTCTATGACAGTGAGGGGTTGCAAATTAGCTGGGAGTGTCGGTGCATGCCTGGAGTCTCAGCTGTTTGGGAGGCTGAGGAGAAAGGATCCTCTGAGCCCAGAAACTGGAGGCTGCAGTGAGCCTGGGCCATGACTGCAACACTGCACTCCAGCTGGGGCGACAGAGCGAGACGCTGTCTTAAAAGATAAAAATCTCCGCGCACCTTTTCTGTGTGTCTGCTTCCCCTCTGCGTGCCTCCTCCGCATGCCCCCTCCGCCTGCCTCGTCTGCAGACCTTGTGCCCAAGTCTATGTTGGGCTGGGCACCTCCCTCTGTTTGCTTTGAGGACACCAGGCGTATCATGCACGAGTTTCCTTTATTTCCAGTCTCTACTGACACCAACGACGCTGTCAGGGCCACAAGTCCGGCCTCTGGTTGCTACGGCAACAAGCTTTTGGCAATTAACAAAATTCATTAGTGATTTCTCTTCCTCCCTAATACACGCCGGCAGCTGTTCCAGGAAAACCTGGCTCGCGTCCTCCCATTAGGCTTCCGCCACTTCACTCAGTTTTGAGAAGTTGAAACAAAACAAGATACAGACAGTTCTTGTGAAGGTCAAGGTGCTGCAGGGAGGGGCGCCCTGAACCCCGGGAAGAACCCACTGGCGGGTGGGCTGGACAGAAGACCCTCGCCAACAGAGGCGGCGTCTCAGGCCCTCGGAGCAGTGCATGGCGCTGACCTCGGGGAGGGAGCAGTCGTGACTGTGAACAGGAAAGCCGAAGTGGTATCTCAGGCGGAGCTTGGGACGGTCGCTGAGTCCAGGAGAGGGCAGGCCTGGATCTCCCGTGCACGGGGCCTGGGGAGTGCGTGGCGCGACCCTAACAGTCTGGTGACCCAGCTCCCTGCCCGTGTGCTGACGCCTTGCTCAAGGGAGCCCTGGGCCCTCCCAGTGGGGCCGGACTCGGGGGGCTGGCAGGGGTGGTCGGCTCCCTCACAGCAAGGCTGGGCTGGACACACCAGGGGCACTGAGCAGAGAGGGGCAGGGTCCCCAACAGAAAGTGAAGACGGGGCAGACACTAGCCAGGCGGCACCCTGGGGGCAAGGAGGGGGAGGGGAGGAGGAGGGAGGGGGCGAGAGGTACAAGAACGAGTTCCAACAGTTCCTTTCTTTCTACAATCAAGTGGGGAAGCCGTCCATGGCAGACAAGAGTTCTAACGACAGCAACAGGATGACAAGCGATGGGAAACGCCAGCCGGGACTCTTTCTGTTTGAGGTTTAGAAATAGGCCACAGCGTTCCCCTCACAAGGCCGACAAAAACACAGCAGGACACCTTCAGAAAAGCCAGTGAGCCTTGGCAGGGTGCCACGGGACCTGAACCGAGCCCATGGAAGGGGCCACCTCAGCTCCGGCTGCAGAGCCCTGTGCACATGCACCAACACGGCTCACACACACAGACACAGCTCACGCATAGACACGGCACACACACAGACGGCACACGCACAGACACGGTTCACACACAGACACGGCAGGCACACAGAAACGGCTCAGACATGGCTCACACACACAGACAGTTCACACACAGACACGGCAGGCACACAAACGGCTCACATAGACACGGCACACACACAGACGGCTCACGCAGACACGGCTTGCACAGTCATGGCTCACGCACAGACATGATAACAATGACTCTAAAGGCCTCTGATCATGATTCTGTCGCTGTTGTGGGAGATGAGGCGGCCGCAGGTGCTCACAGCACTCGCTGGGAACCGTTTCTTGTGGAATCACAGCTGGGCACGCTGTGGTTTGAGGCCAGCTGCACCAAGTGCTTCTTCCTTTGATTTTTCCAGGAAACCCCGCGGGCAGGCGCCACCATTCCCGTCTCAAAACGGGGGCCTGGACCCCACGATGCTGGTGAGAATGCTGAGAAATGTTTTCCACGCACTTTGGAAAAACGCGGCTGACTGGGAGACAGGGCAGGGCTTACATGAGGCTGCGTGTCTGGGACCAGGTCGACGGCTTCCACCCCGAGGGGTCACAGAGCCCGCCCGGGCTGGAGCGCGCCGCCCTCCATGGGTCCCCCAGGCCGGCCCTGCGCGGTCCCTCCTGGTGCCGCGAATGCCGCAGCCTCGGCTTCCCGGGGGCTTCCAGCTCCGTAATGAAGAACAGGGAACACTTCACTACGGTGGCACAAACTTTCGCTCTTGGTTAAACGACGTTTGGAGTATGGCATTTAAAAGTACAAGACGAATGGATTTTAGTCATTAAAAAATACCCCAAACATGAGACACAGCTGCAAACCATGGTTAGTAAATGTCTGTAACTGACACCAGCTCCGCTCCCTCAGCACCAATATTTCTATTTTGTTTCTACAGCTGGTTGCACAGCTCCATAGACCAATATTAACAGATTTAATCTGAGGAAAATTTAAAGCTTGAACATTTATCTCAAATTCAACGTGGAATAAGGCAAGAATACAAACAATAATAGGTATGTGCATCCTCCCCCCCATATTTCAGTTTTCCAAACACACTGGGCCGTCACAGTGCACACGATGTGGCACCAGAAAGACACCCGTCAGCGCAGCAAACACACGCACGAGCGGGTCACACCAGCATCCAGTCCAGCGGACGGAGCAATCCAGGCACGGGGCTCCCGTGGCCGCCGCCAGCACGGCTGCCGGAAGAACAGGGAAGGTCAGTGCTGCTCAGTGAGGCTGCCACGCCCCTGAAAACCCACGCTGGCGTGGCCAGGTCTGCGCGCGCTGGGACGCCTGCGGGAGGTGCTGTGCATGGCGGATTATTTCCCCAATGCACTCTAGAGTGGAACATGGCGTAAGGGCGGCGTGGGGCTGCCCAAAGCAGGCGAAGCCGCACACAAGCCTGGGGGACTCTGCGCTCCGTGGGGACCTGCAGGGAACCTGCTAGATGACGTGAGCGGAGACCCAACAGTCCAACCCCCTACAGCACGGGGCCGGGCTCCGCCAAGGAGAGCAGGTGGCAGGCGTCGGTCTGCTGCTGAGAGCGGGTCCGAGTCCGGGTCCGGGTCCAGGCCCAGGCCCAGTGAGGGACAGCGGTGCCCTCCCTCTGCGGTGTCTGCACCTGAGCCCCAGTCCCGGCAGGGCCCCAGCGGGGACGCCACAGCTCTGGGCGTGGACATCGTCACGCTCTCCTCAGCAATCTCACAGCATGAGAATTAACCTGTGTTACAGGAAGAGGAGCAGGGACCCTTCCCAGCAGCGAGCTGGGGGTGCGCACCGCACCCAACCCCCTCCGAGCGCTGCTCCCAGGCGGGGCTCTTTAAAGTGGGAAGTTCAGTGAGCTTTTTTAGGGTGAGAATTGCTGCTTCATGTATTGGTATGAAAGGACTGGGAAAAAATGAATGTCTCTCACTTACTGGGCAATCATTAATAAAACCATTCGATTCAGCAGCTCTGTACCCAAATTCTAAACTGCAGGCACTGGAGTGGCCGGCAGCACACAGTCAAGGCAGGCAACTAGGAGCCTTCAGCCTGGTGCGCCAAAGACCACCTTAGCAGCCGTAGGCGTGGCGGGCGTGGTGTTCACGCCTGTAGGCCCAGCACTCTGGGAGGCTGGGGTGGGAGGACTGCTGGAGGCCAGGAGTTTGAGGCCAGGCTGGTCTCAATGGGCAACACAGGGAGTCGCCATCTCTACAAAAAAATTTTAAAACATTAGCCAGGCATGGTGGTCCATACCCGTGGTCCTAGCTACTTGGGAGGCTGAGGCGGGAGGATCCCCTGAGCCCAGGAATTCAAGGTTCCAGTGAGCCACCACCGTGCCACTGCTCTCCAGCCCAGGCAACAGGGAGGCCTTGTTTCTTAAGCCCCTAAGTATGGGGTGGGCAAGGCAGGGCCTCCCGACCTGTTCACAGCGACAGCGGTTGTCAAAAGGCTCTCACTTTTCCAAGAGATGCATGTTTGTGTAACTATGAAAATACAGAAAAGCAAATCTTCACAAACCAAAACTCCACACACTGTGCAGGGAGAACGAACACAGCCTACACCTCCAACACCCTCGAGGGGCAAAGCCTGGAGAGACCACAGGGTCAGAACACGCAGGAGGGACGCACAATCCAGTCACAAGTACGTGTGCTGACCGCTCATCTTCTCCACAAAAATCATCCATACTCATTACAGCCACGCTCGTTACAACTGCTTTGGAAACGCCTGAAACTCACATGAACTTATGTGTCGTGGGGACACCTCCAAATCCCAGCGGCACCTTCCGATTCCCCACCCCACTCACAGGACGCACAGGCCTTTCCCATGGAGTGGCCTGGTACCCCTGCTGAGAGCCCGTGGGCCATGGAGATGGAGCCGTTCCGGGGTGGACACTTCTGCTCCAAGGCTCACCATGCCGTTATCACGCCAGCACCGCAGCCTCCATCACTCTGAAGCAGGACGTGCGTCCTCTGGCCGGCTCTTCTGCAAGACCCTCCAGGGTCTCCTGCGTTCCCGTAAGAGCTTCACGACTTGTCTGTGGCCCTCCCAGGGGCAGTGTCCCCCCACGTTGCCTCCCACAGCTGAGCAGTGGGGGAACCCCTGCAGTCTCGCCGTGCCCACCTCTCCCTTTGTTTGTCAGTTTCTGCCTCTGGTGAGTTGGTTCTCACTTACGGAGCACACGTGCTAGCAACTGTCACATCTGCCCGATGCGTCCAGCTCTTAGCATCGTAGTTCTACCCGTTCTCATTACAAAGCGTCCTTCTTGACCTGTAGAAGCATTCTTTAAATTCAGTCTTCTCCGACATTAGGATAACACTCCAGCTTTCCCACGGGTGCTGCCCCCGACCGAACTGTTCATCCACTCGTAGTTAAAGCTCTGAACCCCCTCACATTCATACCTGCCACTCTGCTGTTTTTCAGGTCTCATGTAGTTTGAGTTCCTGTTTTCCCTTTTCTGTTTTCTTTTGCATTAAGTGAATATTTTTTAATATAACATTTTGGTTCCTTTTGTGAACTCCAAGTACCTGTGACAGGTCTCAGTTAACTTAAAAACTTTATTTTGCCCAGGCTGGGGGCACACGCCCGTGACACAACCTCAGGAGGTCCTGACACGTGCCTGAGGTGGTTGGGGCAGAGCTCGGTTTTATACAAGTTAGGGATACACGAGACACAAAAGAACATACGTCAGATGAACACTGGCTCCGTCTGGAAAGGTGGGACAGCTGGAACCGGGGAGAGCTTCCAGGTCACAGGCAGGCGAGAGACAAATGGCTGCATTCTTCTGAGTTTCAGATCAGCCTCTCCAAAGGAGGCCGTGAGATCTGCCTCTGTCTCAGTGAGCAGAGGGTGGCTCTGGAGAGAATGGGCGGCAGGCTGGCCCTGGGCAGTTCCCAGAGTGACTTTCCCCTTCAGTTTCGTGATGGTGGGACTGAGGTTTATTTTCCTTTCACGTTTTTACGATCTGTTTCACGACATATTTTGAGTTACTTCCTTAGCATCTGCTCTTGGGTTTAGCATACATACATCTCACTCCATCAGAATCAGTTTCGGACTTATGCTGGCCTAATTCCAATTCGATACGGAGACATGGCTGCTGCACAGCTCAGCCCCTTCCCACTTCATGTTTCACTGCTACAATACCACGTCCGTACATGCCACAAACCCAACAATATGCCATTGTAATTATTTACAGCAGGAGGGGAGAAGGTGCACACTCAAGACTCCTTATGTTTTTTTTTTTTTTTTGAGATGGAGTCTCGCTCTGTCGCCCAGGGTGGAGTGCAGTGACACGATCTCAGCTCACTGCAACCTCGGCTTCCCAGGTTCAAGCCATTCTCCTGCTTCAGCCTCCTGCATGGCTGGGACTACAGGCGCATGCTGCCAGGTCCAGCTAATTTTTTGTATGTTAGTAGAGACGGGGTTTCGCGGTGTTGCCCAGGCTGTTCTCGATCTCCTGAACTCAGGCAATCTGCCCACCTCAGCCTCCCAAAGTGCTAGGATTACAGGCGTGAGGCACCGCACCCAGCCCTGCTTCACTGTTACAATACCACACCCACGCACACCACAAACCCAATAATATGTCATTGAATTATTTACAGCAGGAGGGGGAGCAGGTGCATACTCGGAGCACGTGAGACCGACCTTCTTGTTCAGCACTCCTGGGTCTCTTCAGCTCTTGCTGTAAATTCCGGTCACCATGGGCTGTCATTTCATCCCAGGCCCCTCCTCGGCACAGCTACTGGCAAACGTTACATCCCCACAAGGTATGGGCCCAACAACAGAATTAGGTACAAAGAGTTGTTTGGTTTTTTTTTGTTTTTGAGATCGGGTCTCGCTCTGTGGCCCAGGCAGGAGTGCAGTGGCACGATCGTGGCTCACCGCAACCTCCGCTCTCTGGGTTCTAGTGATTCTCCTGCCTCAGCCTCCTGAGTAGCTGAAATTACAGGTGCCCGCCACCACACGTGGTTAATTTTTGTATTTTTAGTAGAGACAGGGTTTCACCATGTTGGCCAGGTTGGTCTTGAACTCCTGACCTCAAGTGATCTGCCCACCTCAGCCTCCCAAAGTGCTGGGATTACAGGCGTGAGTCACAGCCACCACATGCCCAGGCACAGTCTTATACTATAAAACCATATTGCTTTTTATTTTTATTTTTATTTTTTTGAGATGGAGTCTCGCTCTGTCGCCCAGGCTGGAGCGCAGTGGCCGGATCTCAGCTCACTGCAAGCTCCGCCTCCCGGGTTTATGCCATTCTCCTGCCTCCGCCTCCCGAGTAGCTGGGACTACAGGTGCCCGCCACCTCGCCCGGCTAGTTTTTTGTATTTTTAGTAGAGACGATGTTTCACCGTGTTAGCCAGGATGGTCTCGATCTCCTGACCTCGTGATCCGCCCATCTCGGCCTCCCAAAGTGCTGGGATTACAGGCTTGAGCCACCGCGCCCGGCCCATATTGCTTTTTAAATCAAGAGAAAAAAGGAGAAGCAACACGCTGCCTTACAGAGTCACGAAATCTCCATTCCTGGTGCTCTGCTTGTTTGTGTGGATTCAGATTTTCATCCAGGTCACCTGCTTTCAGCCTGAAGTGCTTCCTTTAGAACTTCTTGTAAGGTGTGTCTGCTACTGAATTCCCACTTTGTCTGGGAAAACCTTGCCTTTGTTTTGGAAAGGCTGTCTTGCTGCATACAGGGGCCTAGGTGTGGTGGTACCACCTCTGGGAGAAGCGGCTGTGGTGTGATGGGCTCTCCCACCCTCAGGCCTCTCTCCCGTAACATCTCCTCTGCTGCCCTCACGCCTCTCTCCTGCAACGCCTCACGCTTCCTCATTCTTCCTCCGGTGCTCCCAGGCCTCTATCCCGGATGCCTCATGCCTCCTCTGCTGACCTCA
>NC_045451.1:457798-473168 GCF_002776525.5 Piliocolobus tephrosceles
TCCCAGGCCTCTATCCCGGATGCCTCATGCCTCCTCTGCTGACCTCATGCCTCTCTCCTGCAACGCCTCACGCCTCCTCTGTTGCCCTCAGCCCTCTCTCCTCAACACCTCAGCTTCCTCTGCTGCCCCCAGGCCTCTCCCCTGTGATGCCTCATGCTTCCTCTGGGCCCCCAGCCCTGCTCCTGGCATTTCCACTTCCAGTGGGATGTGCCCAGGTGAGGATCTTTGTGTTCATCCTACTTGGAGTTTGTTGAGCTTCTGGGACATACAAATTAATGTTTTCCATTAAATTTGGGGAGTTTTCAGTCATTATGTCTTTGAATAGTTTTTCTGCTCCTCTCTCTTCTAAAGATTATCTTTCTTAATTATCCAAGATTAAACACAACTTTGATGTGTGAGTGTTTCTGGTGGAGCACTACTCCCCGTTGTCTAAGTGGGAGCTCACACGACCCTCCCAAATGGACAAGAGGAGGGAGGTCAACCTCGGAAGGGCCCTGCCTGCTGCCCCACGTCTCCCATGCAGGCTGATCACACGCCCCCGTTGAGAAAAGCTCAGTGTTGGGATCTGGGTAGTCGTGTCAGGAAACTAAGCCTTTAAAACGTGGTGCTGTTTTCCTTTCCTGTTTATCACTGCACCAGATGGGACAGGAAACGGCGCCAGGACTAAAATCTCCAAGTACTTAGGGAGCCGTTGTCAGCTGTTGTCTCTGTCAACAGATCATGGGAACGACCAGCTCATCTTCTTGCCGCTAACAGCTCCCACCAATGCTATGCTATGTTTCTTGGCAGTTAACTCAATGTCGTTTTCACTTCTCCACGAACTCTAGGAATGATCTGAAAAAGGGTATGGTTTATTTTAAAGTTGCCTCTGTGAGCGATGATTCACCTCCGGCAACCAAAAGCATAAAAGGACGGGCTCAGGGACAGATCAACTGCACGGGGACCTCACCCAACCACGGGCACAGGGACAGATCACCTGAGCAGGAGACCTCGCCTCACCTGCGTGCCTGCTTTTTTCAGTACCTGGAACTGGTGGTGGGACGATGTGTCTGTGAGATCCTTAAACATTCTGAAGATGCCTTGTTTGGTTTTTTATTTTGAGGATTTACTTTACGGAGCGAAAGTGCCTGGCAGGCGGCTGCATATAGAGCAGGCATCTGATGTTTGTTGACTTGAGTGAAGAATGAATCACTTCTTGGTAGACAAGTAAAAAACACAGCCTTCCCCCTTCTGTTAAAACTCATTTTCAAGTTCAACTGACATTAAGATTCTTGGCCATGTGAAATTAGCAAGACGTCCTGCCAGCCAG
Source organism: Piliocolobus tephrosceles (assembly GCF_002776525.5). Lineage (NCBI taxonomy): Eukaryota > Metazoa > Chordata > Mammalia > Primates > Cercopithecidae > Piliocolobus > Piliocolobus tephrosceles. The sequence continues at coordinate 459,108 of NC_045451.1, forward strand.
AGCGCTGCCGGGAAGAAGCGGAGCTGCCTCCAGCTTCTGTACGAAATGTGTCGCCACGTGGGAAAGAATCACGATGAAACCGACATGTTCGACATGCAAAAATAAAAAAACTAAAACCACATTTACTTCATCACAAGTAAAAATTTCATGTGAAAAATTTCAAACCATTCATGTCTCACTGAATACCCCATAAACAGGAGTGAAATAAAACTGGAAGGCCCCAAGTCCCCTGGTCTTTAAGGAAGAAGTGAGGTCCCCAAAGCCCAAGAGTCACAAAAACCCAGCTGACAGGAAGCTGAACAGACCCCACTGCCCCAGCCTTTCGAGGGGCACACATGGCCTCCAGCAGTCAGGCTGCTATCACGGCCACACACCCACAGTGATCCGCAAACGGCAGGCGTGGCGCAGGCGGGGGCACGCGCTGACTCCCACCCGACCCGGCGGCAGAGATGAAGGCTGTGAGCAAGCGCCGAGACCCGATTCCCACCGTCCCGGTGGCAGAGGTGAGAGTCCCACCTGTCCCGGCGGCGGGGATGAGAGTCCCACCGTCCTGGTGGCAGAGATGAAGGCTGCGCAGCAGAATCTGAACAGACACCCAGGACACTTTATTCTCGTGATCTCAAATTCTAAAATCACCCAAGCCCGCCCGGTCCCTAAGACATGGAGTGAAACGGCGATGACAGTAACGATCCGGTCCTTGCCTGAGGCGCCAGAATGGAGAGGCACAGCCCCAACCGCCTCCTGCAGCTGGGAGAGCAGCATGGAAGACACCCCGAAGTAGAGGGGCTAATCTTGTCTGCAGGGTTTCACCAGTGAGGTTCAGTTCCGCCATGGGCAGGCCATTTAGCAAAACAAAACAAAACAAAAAGAAAAACCCAGGGGTGCTAACTCCAGTCCTGGCCCCCAAGTCCTCTGCAGCTCTGGGTCCCGACCCGCTGAGAGCCACATCCAGGTGCCCACAGGGGAGGCACGGACGTGGCATGTGTCCTGGATGACGTGGATGGACACCAGCAACACCTTCACCGGTCTTAGCGGAAAAGCACTTCAGGTTTCTTCTTTTAATTAGAAAAAAATTATCAGGTTAAAAGCACCTATGTTCATACCCAGAGCACGCCGCAAATCCAGATACTAACCTGGCCGCGGCAGACACTCCTTGGAGCCGGCTCAGCTTAGCCCTGGCCTAGAGGGTCTTCAGGGAGAGCAGGGGAACCCTCCCGAGGCCCCCAGGGCACCGCCTTCCCCAGGCCTGACCCCAGAGCTTCACAACAGACCCAACGGGTCTACACCGAAGAGTGAAGGAAGGTACGGCCAGGCAAAACCACCCCGTAATTCATGTGGGAAAAACCAAGGCATGTTATCACCTAATACGGAATTTCAAAATCTCTCCTAAAACAATTTCACATCAATTCAACACAGCTGGAAAATACTGCTTCCTACATGGTAAACACAGAGTGGGCTGCCTGGAGAGAAGCTGCACTCATTTCCCTGCTAAACCACAGAGCAGAAAATCAAGTGATTTTCTGTAATTCTTGCAAATGGAACAATGACTATCTCGTCCTGTCTGCATTTGTTGTTGGAATTTCTGGCCCAATTTTGTAACTGGATTGCCTGAATGAGTTACAATCTTTTCTTGAAACATTGTTTATTCACCTACAGGAGAGCCTAAGAGTAAGCCCAGACGTGGGGAGAACCGCTTCAGTGGAGAAAGCAAGCAGTCTGCACTGTTTTCTTCACCACAGACGCCAGACGTGCACCTGCAGCGCCCCCTGCTCACCTGCTGAAGCTGGGAGTAGCCCCTCTGAGGCTGGCGCTGCTCCTACCTCATTTCACAGGTGAGGAAACCAGGATGCAGAGGTTTACTGGCCCCAAAGCCCCACAGCAGCTGCGAGAAGGCTCTGGAGGCCAAGTGCTCAGGGCAAATCCTCGGGACACGCATCTGTACTGAGGATGTCGGCAGGACCTGGGGGGGCCACTTCCTGTCTAACGGGCGAGCAAGACAAAGCCTCCGAGGTCACCGTGGACGGGCTCGGGGCAGCCCCGGAGCTGAAGGCGGGAGCTGTGCTTCCAAATCCTCAAGGAGATGGTGCCACCCGGGGGTTACGCATCCCGCCGCCTGCGGACGTGTGGACGGGACAAAGACACTTTCTCAGGAAGCTTCTGGGAGATGTATTCCACCAAAACGCAGAGACAGAGCACACCCCAGAGAGTGGGGAAGGCAGCTCCTGGGACAGCGAGCAGGGCGGGTGGGGGAGGCCGGGGAGTGGAGCGGAGAGGCAGCCAGGGATTCAGAAACAGCCAAAAACAAGGAAAGCTAACAAAAGTGAGGTCATTATCAAATCCAGCTAAAACAGATGTTTAAGAAAGGGAACAGCATCACCGTGTCCTATTCTATTTGGTAAGAGCAATTTACGGTCACAGGAAACACCGAGTCATTCCACAGCCCCAAATCCTGGCATGCTGACATTGGCAGGGCGGAGGGAACAACAGACGCAGTCTTCATGTTGAACACTAAGAATCAACAGACGGCACACGTGCAGACACCACACACAGGCCTGCGCACAGGTGCAGACACCGCACACACACCTGCGCACGCGTGCAGAACTCCATACACTCCTTGCACATGTGCAGACCCCACACACACCTGCGAACATGCAAGATGACATGGAGTCAGCATGGAGACAACCAAGCGGCCACCACCCGGGCCTGCTGAGTTTGGAAGCTGCTGGTTTCACACACAGAATGGGGGACGGGCATGAAGAACGAGATGCAGCCAGGCGGCCCATCAAGAGCAGAGTCACCTCTGGGAGCCCGCGTCAGGCCCCTCCCACCTCAGACCCCACACTCACCTGGGCCCCCGGCCGCCTGCCGCGCTCCTCTCGCTGGACGCCGCTGCCCCAAGTGTCCGCTCCCTGCGAGCCCCTGGCGTCTGGGGCTGGAGCTCCTCCTCCTGCTCCTCAGGCCTCCTCTTCTCGCTGTCGCTGTCGTCGCTGCCTTCCCCGAGGATGTCGTCCACCTGACAAACGGCCAAGAGTCAGCGACAGACCTCCTTCCCAGGCCCCGGGCCCCCGCAACAGGCCTTCTCCCGGCAGAGTCCAGGGCTCTGAGTGTAGCAGGGTGGGGGCTGGAGGTGGGACTCTGCTTTCTACCTGAGCCCTGGGGTTTGAAACTCAACCAATCCTTAACAAAGCCCCGGGTGAAAGAGCAAACACAGACAGGCGGTTCACAGGCAAAGATTGGGTTTAAATTCCTTCTGTCCCTTATGTGAACAGGGACTTTGTTCCTAGTGCACTGTTGGATTTTATGGTGAATAACCAGCATATTTGCTTGAAAGTCTCAAGATCAGTGAGATCCACAGCACCACTCCCGAGGGACGGGGCTTTCCGGGAGGCACCCCCGTCCTTCCCATCCTGGAATCCGGGAGGAGAGCAGCCACCTGGGAGTGGAGACGTGGCCGCACCACAGGGACGCTCGCTAAGATGCCCACCCGCTCGCTCTGGGCACGCCTCCAGTTTGGGACACATGCAAAGAGGGCGACTCCTGAACACCTGGGGTGCGCTCAGCCGGCCCCAGGCCTGACACGTGTGACGCAGATGGGAGCGGAAACAGGCGGCAGGCCAGTGAGCAGGTGATGGGAGCAGCGCACCCAAACCTCAGCCTCCCCGAACCTCAGCAGGCAGGAAACGGGTGCCGTCAGTGCCTCGCTGTGGCGGCGGGAGAGGCTGAGCCCAGTGCCGGGGAGGTGAACTCAAGTTCTCACCTCCTTTCTGCAACTGCATGGAGATGGGAGAAGGACGTGCACAAAGAACCTGCACCCAGCATCGAGGGGCCCGCCTGGCCGACGGCCAACGGGGGGAAGAGTGTTTTATGTCCAACATGGATCACGTTGGAGGGTGCTGGCGCGCTGGGGGGGCGCGGGCGTGTTGGGGGGAGTGCTGGTGTGCTGGAGGGTGCCAGTGCATTGGGGGGGCGCCGGCGCGTTGTGGGGGTGCTGGTGGGCAGCTCTCTTCGGGGCTCCCATTCCAGAGCACAGCCCTGCTCCCAGCTCTCCCATGTTGAGGGCATCTGTGTGCGAAGGCACAGTCGCGTGGTCCCCAAGACAGGAAGGTGAGGTGGGGCGGCCTGTCCACAGTCCCCAGCGCAGGCTGCTTCCCAGGAGGGGTCTGGGTATGCACACCAGGCTGGGGCCTCAAGGGGCATTCACTGACACAGACCCAACCCCACCCCCACAGCAGCTACGAGAAACGACCACAGCAGACGGAGCACAACTCCTGAGACAGGCGCCGTTCGGAGCAGGGGAGGCTGAGTCCAGAGTCACAGAGGCTCAGTGTGAGGCCGCTTTGATCAGAAATCACGGCTCAGCCCCCGAGCCCGCAGGGAGGCCAACTCATCCACCCCGCTCAGTCTGCAATTTCAAACCCATCGTCACTGTCCAGAGAGTCACAGCACCTGTGCCCTGGCCTGAATCATCAAAAGGCAGAAACATTTTAGCCAATAGTTAATTAGCTAAGGCAGCGGCTTTATCATCAGGTCATGATAATGATCCCTGAAAGTAACACATTACCAGAGATGCTGGCGTGAACTGGTAATCAGAACATCTAGTTACTTCAAGATGTTACTGCTGTTCACACTTCACCAGAATGCTTACATCACTGTATTTACTGCTTTGATGGCAAATCTCCTATGGGAATAATTCTATTCAATTCTATTCTGAAATACTTAGGGCCTTTAACACTGCATCACACCTTGTCAAGAGAGAAAAAAAGGCACTGTTAAAAATCTGTTGTTTTATATCTGACAGCCAAGGGCAGGCGGGCCGGCCAGCAGGCAACCCAGGGACCCCGAGGGACCCTCGCTAGCGTGGCGGCCCACCTGGGAGGCCTCAGACGTCCGTGCCAACGCTGGTGATGCAGGGTGGCCTGGCACGTGTCCCTTCGCTGCCATCTGGAAGATCCGGAGGCACGCTTGGCACAGCCAAACCAGAAACACGGGCACACATTAAAACCTGACCTCGCCTACACCGTGCTCCGATCTCCTCGCCCTCTGTCTGCCTGACTCATGTAAACATATCAGTGTGGGAACAACACCTATCCTTCCTGGGCTTGTTGTTACAACAAAGGTGACCGCACTTTTTGAAAAACAGTTTATTTCTGTACCACAGAAGCTCCTGGACTCAGGATGGGGCCATGTCCAGATGAGCCCCTCACAGGCCGAAAACGCGTCAGCACACCCGGCCCAGCTGCCTTCCACACTCACATTACCCCATCGCTAGCAAAGTCATCCAGCATAAGGCCGACTTGGAACGAGCTGTTCTACAGAATTCTGAGTCAAGACTCCCAATTCAAAGTGTGGTTTCTACCAAACACACATCCCTTGCACATCATTGCAAAATTAGAAAATTGTTAAGCGAATCATTGTAAGTTGAGGGTCGTTTGTATTTACTTTATTTAGAACATGCTAACATAATTTTTTTTAATCTTAAGGAAAATTTAGAAGTATGTAAAAAGAAAAAACACAAATGAATTCATACCTAAGTGTCGGAATTTCTACCAAAGGGGAAATACAGATAACACCAGATGCTGCTGTATCCTGTCAATGCACGGAAATCAAATGTTTCTACCCACCTCCTTGCATGACCCGGGATCACAGAATAAAACTACCCAGCTCTGTCCTGCAGTGAGGTGGGACGGCTTCGCGCCAGGACGGGAAATGAGAGGGACCCGGAGCAGGGCCGGGAAAGCGCCCTGAGCACGAGAAGCAGAACAGGTAGAAACGAGGCAACGCAGCTGGAGAGGCTGTGGACTCCGGACTCCGGCTCTGGGGCCCAGCAGGCTTTCCTGCAGGGCTGTGCAGGAGACAGGCCCCGCCTCAACCGTCTGGTGACCTCCCAGCCCTGGTTCCGGCACCTTCCCTTCCCCGCAGTTCCATGATCACACAAGAACGGGCAGGGGGGCCGACACGTGGGTGTGAGTCTCTCTGTGAGCTGGCTGAGACAGAGGCGGGTGTCTGCGTAGAGACACGTAGGCTCCAGCAGATGACAAGACACGGCACCTCCTGTGAAAAGGCCACCATCCAACTGGCCAACTACATGCACTCTAAGCTCGAGTTTCAAGGAACAAATCTCTATTAAACATGAAATCGAAATTTGCCTGAAAAACTATAATGTGGAGTGAATTTTTAAGTGAAATAATGCCAACGGGAAAGAAGCTTTTACGAACAGAAAACATCAACTAAAGAGGAACTTTAACAAAACGTAAAAAAACCCCAAAACTTGGAAAACAAACTCAAGGCATTCAGAAACTGCCAAGCTTGAGAGGTGGGACCCAAAGCCCTTCACTCAAGATGAGGCTGCAGGCAGCTCGTGTCCCCAGAATGACCCACGCAAATTACATACTCCAAAATCCACCCAGAAAGCTTCTCCACCTAGAGGAGGCTGTGACAAGTCTCTCATCGAACAACAGGTAACGTCTTATCTATTCAATGACACCTGCGGGAAAACTTTAATTCACTGTCACTTCAGTAACCAAACCTTTCAAGAAATACTTAAAGCCCAAGGAGAAAAGCATTCTTTCTAAAGTTATCAGCTTCACGGAAGAAAAATCAAAACCAAGTCCAAATACCTAAAGTTCCAACCACGCAAAGAATGATCAAATCTTTAGACATGGTTGTGACTTAAGTCTTTTTTCGCATCAACTGTCATCAACAACTTCTACTGACTGACTGGACAACAAAATGCACAAAACTAACTCATTCTTAAAGGATCTTGGTTAATCAAAATATTTTAAAAGATCAAGTCACAACTGTGGTTAAAAACCACAAATCAGACATAAAGGGAAAAATCCCTGCTCTTCAGTAACAGCAAAGTTTCCAAACGTCGCTGATTTCACGTGCACTGTGTGTATTTTAATGAATCTTCAGATGTGTTAGCTGTACACAGCTATGGGGAAGGGTTCTGGCCCTTCAGTTTCCCTGACTCTAATCCACCATTAATTTTGCAGTTTCCCTGACTCTAATCCACCATTAATTTTGCAGTTTCCCTGACTCTAATCCACCATTAATTTTGCAGTCTATTGTGAGTCCACTGTTCGTCTGGGAGAAGGCTTCCACGTTAGCAGGTGCCCGGCACTTCCTGAACAAATGTCGAGTTCAATAAACACCGCTTCACTAACATGTTTAGGCTCCAAGACTCCACAGATACTGGGAGTGGAGCTGCAGACATGGCTTCGTAAGAAGCACACCAAGAAAAGGAGTGGCACCTTAGGGCCTGTGGACAGGCCCAGACATTTAATATTTGTGTCATAGATTCCTGAAAGAGAAAGAGACTGGCCTTGAAAAAATACTGGAAGACATTGTGGTTGAAAACTCCCCAAATGTGCTGAAAGACAGGCACGGCTGCATCCATGTGTAGAGACGAGAGTGGCGGCCCTGTGCAGTCATCTGCTCAAAGACATGGATGGCCGCGTCCACGTGTAGAAAGTGTGGCCGTCGTCCACATTCCTTGTTTGCTGAAAGACACTGATGGCCACGCCCATGTGTAGAGACGAGTGTGGCTGCCGTCCGCAGTCCTTGTTTGTGTCCAACACCTCCTGCCTCCTTCCTCGGTGTGTGTGTGGGGTGGGGGTCAGAGCAGATCTGTGGAAAGGGAGCAGGTGAGCGGGGTCTTGAATGATGGGTGGGAGTGGTTTCAGGGGTCAGAAGAGCACAGAGCCTCGGGCTGGGATTGCAGCACCGCTGTGTTCACCAGTGCCAACTGCAGAGAAGCAGCTTGGACACTGCATAAGAGCACACTCCAGGCCGGACCATTCTGAAGTTCTACATCCAGGCGCATTTCATGGGCAATAAGAATCTGCAAAGTTTTAACTTTTTGTGACAGCTTGAAACTTTTTGCATGTTGCCTTCAACCTGTTTTTGGTAGACAGACGTGCCATGTAATTGTTTCATGTGGCCTGGACAGTCATCCTGATACTGGCGAATTCTTACATCTCGTGGTTTGGGGAGCACTCCCGGTGACAGCGAGTTCTTACGTCTCATGTGATTTTGGGAGCACTCCCGGTGACGGCGAGTTCTTACGTCTCATGTGATTTTGGGAGTGCTCCTGGTGACGGCGAGTTCTACGTCTTGATTTTGGGAGGGCTCCTGATGTTAGCGAGTTCTCATGTCTCACGTGATTTTGGGAGCAGTCCTGATGTTAGCCAGTTCTCACGTCTCACGTGATTTTGGGAGCACTCCTGGTGACGGTGGCCCCACACCCGGCCTCTGTTCTTGAGGCATTTCATCGGGGTCATCACATTTCTTGGCTTCCACGTATATTAAATGCAGAATTTAAAAATGGTTAAGATAAAATTACAATGTTAATTTTCACGGCTTTCAAGTTTCTTCAATGCCGTTTCAGGTGAACGCCTACGGACGTCATGCCTGACGCTGCTTAGGCACGTTCTGGACGTGGAGATCAGAAGCACGTGCTACGTGGGGGACCGTTTATTCTTTGAAAGCAGAGATATCAAGTGAGTGGTCTGCTAGCTGTAGAAGCCTCTGCGGTTTAAACCCAAGAAGAATTCCAGATGCCTACTGGGTCTGACATTCCCACAGCACTGACCGGGCTGAGTTCTCCAAGCTGCTCCTCACATGAGGGGCGGGGAAGCCCATCGGGGGGGGGAGCCGCATCCCCCATGGCAGGGGCAGCTCTTGGGTCAGCAGCTTTGCCCTCCTCTGTCTACAAGGAGACCCTTCCTCTACCACGGAAGCAGCAGACGCCCGTCTAATACACTGACATGCCGGAAACGGCCAGAGGTCTCGACACCCCTCACTCAGTGGCCCCTCCACAGGCTGAACCTGACCCTGGTTCCAAATCCACTTGACTCCCCATGACCTGAGTCCCAAAAGGAGAAGCAGCCCCCACCCCATGTATCCCCAGGATGAAGAGAGGCCACGGCAGCCTCCAGGGAGCACCACGGGGCAGGTACCCAGTTCGTCTCACAGGCCCACAGGGGTGCAGGCAACGGGCCCGAGAGACAGGCTTATCTGGGGTGCAGCTGCCTCATCTGTCCCAAGCACAGACAGTGGAAGAGGGACAGATGTGAAACGAGGCTGTCAAGCCAGGGCTGGGTCACGAGGAGCTTCCTGAGGCTGCTGTAATAACCACGCACCACGGCTCAAATGATCCAAATTTATAACCTCACAGCTGTGCAGGTCAGAAGTCCAACATGAGCCTCACAGGACCAAAATCCAGGTGTCCACAGGGAGAATCCCTTCCTCACGTCTTCCAGCTCCCAGAGGCCTCGGGTCCTTGGCACCAGGCTCCTCTGACCCCTTCTCCTGCCTGCAGGCGCTGATTGTCTTAAGGGCCCAGGACTCAAGAGAATCAAGCAGGCTTTAAATATTCACAAACATAAAACCCTCTGGCCTCTCTCCCATGCACAGAACAATCCACTGCTGCCGTCTTCCGCTTTCAATACCATTTGTTCCCGAAGAGCCGCACCTGGGGCTTTACGATCACTCTTTATTTCTGAGAGAAAGGATTAGGTTTTGGGGTGGCTGAAAGCTGCTGAGTACATTCAAGACATCTGTCCCCCATTGCGAATTCAAGCCCCTTTGATATCGAATGACTAAGAATCAAGTTGTCACCACTGCCTGAAACAGGGCTGCGCGGGGAACAGACCCTGAGTCCTCCAAGCCCGACCAGGAAACCAGGAGGGAGATGGGATGTGTCAGCAGCTTCCAGGTGGGAAGAGGTAGAGTCCCTCCCTCCGCTCCTCCTGCCCCTGGTCCTAGGCAGGTGGCTGTTCCTTATATAGAACCTTCTGGAATCTCAAATAAAGTGGCCTGGGCTTATAACCCAGACCACTGGGTTGAGAAAAATTTTTTTTAGAGAAAACATTTTTGTGAAGCAAAAAACAGCTAATGTTCAAAAAGACAGAAAAATGGCAGAGAAATTCAGCACACCTGAAAAAAGGTCTGATCCTCACAAGATAAACTGGTATCTAAAAGTGATAACCTGAGTTAATGAGACGAGTCTGCCCTGAACAGAACCATCTGCATTTTTCTGCTACTGTTGAAAATAAACAGGAGCTGTTTTCCTCCTCAAGAAACTTCTGCCGCCTTCTGGATGCAAACAGAATGGCGGCTCTCTCCAGAGGACAGCGGCACCAGGCGGGCAGGGAGGACGGCCTCTGGAGGGAACACGAGGACCTGAGGGAAGGGGATGGCCTGTGCCCTGACCGGTTGCGGGTGAGGACCCCACACAGGTGCCACCCACGAGGGCAACTTACAGGAGAACCCGGGATGTGGTTTCCCAGGACGGTCCTTCTAAAGAGCAGTCTCCGAAGGACGGTGCTGCGAGATCACCCGCCCCAACACCCCAACTGTTGTGGAACCTTCCATCGGGCGGCCTGGGACCCAAGAGGAGAAGCACGCGGGCCAAGGGCCAGGACACAGGAGTGAAGCAGGACCCGGCTGAGAAAACCCCAACTCCACCGACGCGGCCTAAAGCTCTCTAGTGCTGTGGTAATGAGATGCTGTGAGAATCACCAGCCATTCTGTGTGTGTAAGGCCCAGGTGCAGCGGACACACAGCGCTCCAGCATTTCTCAACGGGGGCCTGTCGGCGTGGGGCAGGGGGAATCACTCCTCCTCACGACCATGAGTGCCTCCAGACCCTGTCCCATGTCCTTAGGGTGGGCCAGGAGAGCAGGAGGGGCTGGGCGGCGTCGGTCCTGGTGAAGACGCAGGCACGAATCCTAAGCCACAACTTCGACGTGTTCTCACGCCACACATTGCGGACACACCCTTAATGCCGCTCTGGGTCTCCTTGAATAGGAAGCTCCATGAAAACCACGAGCGCTAGTCTCGAACTAGACACGACTGCACAAGTGCAGAATTCTCGCTCTGCCTCCACCCGCACACCGCAGCTCTGCGGCCCCAGCATGAGCGCTGCCGTGGGCACCAGGGCGTGGTTGGCTCACCTCTTTGTCCATACTCTCTAAATCCTCCTTACAAAGAGTGTACAGCGGCATTGTCTCAGACATACTGGGCTGTCGCTTTCTTCTAGAAGGGCCAGGCTGCTCTCCGTCCGGAGTGTCAGGCAGCTCTTCGCCAAACGTCTGCGGCTGGGGTGGCGGAACCGCTCTGAAAGGAATTTCATAGGCCCCACATGAGGAAGTCAGTTTGAATCGCACTTTTCAGCACTGAGTCAGACTCCTGGCTCTCGGACTAGGCAAACACTCACACCCCAACAGGGAATCACAGGAAAAACGTGATGTTTCGCCAACACGTTTTTCAGAGTTTAATAGATCAGAATTGGCTAATTGAGCCAGGCTGAGTGGCAAAACATGTTTCTGACTATCCTGTGGAAAAGTAACACCCAACTTCTTTTATACACAAAACCCCCGTGGGGCAGAGAGCACCTGCTGGGCTCCAGCATCTCAGAATAAAGGGCAAAGAGGCACAGGAGACTAAGCGTGTTCTGGGAACCCCCAGGACACGCCATTCACCCTGAAAACAGGGTCTGGAGAGCTACATGGCAAAATACAAAACAAGAAAATGCACCATCTCCAGGCTGCGAAAACAGACACAAAAAATGGCGAAGTGACAAAACACGTCAGTGGGCTGAAATTAAAATCATTTCACAGGTCCACACGGTGGCTCACGCTTGTAAAGCCAGCACTTTGGGAGGTCAAGGTGGGTGGATCACTTAAGGTCAGGAGTTTGAGACCAGCCTGACCAACATGGCTAAAACCCCTCCCCACTAAAAATACAAAAATTAGCCCAGTATGCTGGTGCGTGCCTATAATTCCAGCTACTCAGGAGGCTGAGGCAGGAGAATCGCTTGAACCCGGGAGGCAGAGGTTGCAGTGAGCCGAGATCACGCCACTGCACTCCAGCCTGCGCAACAGAGCAAGACTTCATCTTAAAAAAAAAAAAAAACTCACAAAAAAACCCAGAAAAAGGTAATTCTCGTGCTTGTATGGTTAAATATTAATGTAATAAATAAACTAGAAAGGGCCAATCTTCTGTTTCAAGGATTTTTCTGCTATGTTAAAACCGCAGCTCCATTTGAAATGGTTTTTCTCCTCTATACATATCTTTCTCGATCTGGATGTGTGAATCTTATTAATATATTCTAATGCATGCCTCTGACTGCTGGAATTTAAGGCAAGCCTCTGGGAAAATGGGTGGTGCTGCCCTCCTCAGAGGCAGCTGTTTCTAGCTGCTGGTTCTTCCCTGAGTGACCAAAAGATGAGACCAGGAGGCACTGAGCGTGCGTCCCAGACACCAGCTCGCTAGGGACAGGCATGAGGATGAGGGGATAAAACCCATCCCGGTGAAGGAAAACAGGCATTAAGTCAAAGTCACAAAACTAAAAAGACACAACTGTATCAGGCTATTTACAATGAAGAGAAGATTTTCTGCCCAGAAATCTGAAGGTGCTGATCTGTGCTGTTTGGAATTCAGGACTTCCTGAGCCTTGGCAAAGTCCACTCTTCACCTTGGCCCTCTGTGAACACACGCTTCCCATCCCGCGAGCGCCGCACTTCCCATCCCGTGAACACGCGCTTCCCACGTGCATTTGGCTGAAACACCTATGTATGTATAACCAGACACATGCAGTTCAAAGCAGTGTTGTTCAAAGGGCCAACTGCACTGTTATTTTAAACTGAATTAAATGTTTCAATTAATGTTAAAAACCTGTGATAATTGCTCTACTCCAGCCAAACACCCCACCTCTGAGGTCTCAGAGAAGGCCATGGGGGAGCCCGTGGGGAACCCAACATCCAACCCCACTGGCAACAACGAGGCCCCTCCCACCCATGTGGGAGGGTCAGGATTGTCACCAGCCCCCACTGAAGATGCAGACGCTCCTCCCATGGTGCCAGCGATGACAACGTGGGGAGCCAGGACTGCCACAGCAATGGCCCCACAGCTGTCCACCAGCAAGAGCGTCACCCCCATCCCCACATGCGTCCACCAGCAACAGCATCACCCTCATCCCCCACTCTCAGGCATCAAAAAGAGGCTGTGTGGGGAAATGGACTCCTGTCCCGACTGGCAGGAACTAGGGGCCTCCACTCCTGCTGCTGGAGCATGGCCCCAAAAAAATGAGCGATGGGAGAAGGTTTAAATAAGATCCAGAGTCTCCTAACATGATGTGAAAAAGGTCCAGGTTTCAATCCGATGTCACTTGCCCCAGTAAGAACCAGGCAGATCTCAAACTACGGAGAAAAGGGCAATCAACAGAGGCCAAGCTGAGAGGCAGAGATGCTAAGATTCATAGTGACTTACAGCATCCACGATAAAAACGCTTCAACAGGCAACTGTAAATACGCAAATGAAAAACACAGAGGGTTGGCAAAGAAACAGAAGATACAGAAATTTTATAACTGAAAAATAAAAACTAAAACCAAAAAATGTCACGGACACACTAGCAGCAAATGAAGGAGACAGAGGAAGGCTGTGAACCTGAAAATCTAACAGAAATCACCCAACCCGGACAACAGAGAAAATGAGCTGACCAGGAAAAAGCACACAGCTTAGGGACGCACCAGATATGAAAAGCCTCAGCATCCGTGTCCCTGCCGTCCCATGCATGGCAGAGATGGCCTTGAAAAGCAGTGGCCGGAAATGTCCCAAAGACGTCAAAAGACATAAACCTTCCAACTCAAAAAGCAGAGTCAAACCTAAACAAGGTAAACCCTCCAAATCTACACTAGGACACCTCATCCTCAAAGCTCAACTAAAGATGGAGAAAAACCTTGAAGGCAATGGAAGAGAAAACACAGCTTACCTACAGGAAAAACGGCCAAAGACAGAAGATCACTCATCTGAACCACGGAGCCCAGAAGGAAGCCAGATGTTTCTCAGGCCCTGAGAAAAAGGAAGATCAACCCAGAGTCTTGTCCTGTGAAAAGGTCCCCCAGCGAGGGAGAGACTGCAGCGGGCCCACGCCCGCCCCAGAGCATGGTGAACACCGCAGGGAAGGCTGGGAGAGACTGCAGCGGGCCCAGGCCCGCCCCAGAGCATGATGGACACCGCAGGGCAGGCTGGGAGAGACTGCAGCGGGCCCGGGCCC
>NC_045451.1:473178-481404 GCF_002776525.5 Piliocolobus tephrosceles
GCAGGCTGGGAGAGACTGCAGCGGGCCCGGGCCCGCCCCAGAGCATGATGGACACCGCAGGGCAGGCTGGGAGGGAAGGGACCCCCTCAGGGAACTCCACAAGGACGGAAGCAGGAATCCAGGCAAGCACCAGAGACTCCGCTCTGGTTCTCTAGATCACACTTGACTGTCGAAACAAAAGTCTTAAGAAATAATCCCAAAACAAGCAGAAGGTAAGAAATAAGGAGGCTGAAAACCAAAAAAAAAAAAAAAAAAAAAAAAAAAACCAGAGGTAAGTGGAGCAATTCCTTCAAAAACACAACCAACCACAACTCACCCGAAGCAACAGGTCCTGTGAAAAGCCCTGTAACTATTAAGGAAAATGAACATGAAATTTTAAATCTGCAAAAATAAAATCTCCAGGACCAGACGGTCTCACTGGAGAATTCTCCCAAACATGTGAAAGGAAGCGGCAGGTCTACAGTCTCACCAGGGATGCTGGAGGGCGGACGCTTCCCACTTCACCATGGGAGGCCACCAAGCCACAACAAACCCGGGGACAGACGGCACACAATGTGACAAGTGCAGCCCCACAGGCCCCTCAACATCAACATGAAGACGCTTCACAGAAGTGCATCAAGGTTACTACACACCACAACCGAGGGGACTGGTTTCTGGGTTGCAAGGTTGTTTTCATGTCCAAAAATCAGTCAGTGTGACCACCGCATACTGACAGGCAAAAGAAGAAAAACCACACACACCAGAATATCAATCAACAAACACCGGAACAATGCAACACCCACTGGTGTTAACAACTCACAGAAAATAGGAAATCCAACTTGATCAAGGGCATCTCCGGGCAGAAAACCCAGGAACAGACCACACAGGTGCACCTGAGCACACCTGAGACGCTGGGGCAGAAGCAGCCGTGGGGGAAGACAGCGCCCGCGACAATGTGGCCAGAAAACCAACCTCAAGAGCATTGTGGGCTGAGGTGTCAAATGAAAGACTACAGATCTTGCAGGATAAAACATCAAGAAAATCTCTGGGATTTGGGACTAGGCCACTAGTTAACTTCACATCAAAAGCATGATTCCTAAAAGATAGAAGTGATAAATAGAATCTCGTGAAAATTAAGAACTTTTGGTCTGCCAAAGACCCTCTAGAGGATGATCTGCCTGACTGGAATTCAGGGCTTCCTGAGCCTTGTCAAAGTCCACTCTGCCTCGGCCCTCCGTGAACACCGCGCTTCCCATCCAGCGAACACGCGCTTCCCATCTGCATTTGGCTCAAACACCCATTTACGTATGACTGGACACACACAGTTCAAAGCAGTGTTGTTCAAAGGGCCAACTGCACTGTTATTTTAAACTGAATTAAATGTTTCAATTAAATGTTAAAAACCTGTGATAACTGCTCTACACCAGCCAAACACCCCACCTCTGAGGTCTCAGAGAAGTCAAGTTGCTGCCTGGGAAGAAAGGATTTGTAAGCCACACAGCCAACCAAGGACTAGCAGATGGAACACACACAGGAGGTGATGTTCAGTGGCATTATTTACCACAGAAACGCAAGTCACAGCCACAACCAGCTCAGGACACACCTATCAGAATGGCTGCAATAAACAGCACTGGCCACGGCACCTGGGTCACTCACCACCACTGAAAATGTGAAATGATGATGCAGGTATTCCAGAAAAAGGTCTGGCAATTTCTTTAAAAAGCTAAACACATACTCACCATCCAATTTAGCAACTGTACCTACCACGGGACATTTATCCCAAAGAAATAAACACTTAGATAGGCTAAGTATCCCATATCCAACACGCTTGAGACCGAAAGTATTTCCTATTTTGGATTTTTGAATTTTGAAATATCTGTGTTACACTTACGGGCTGAGCATCTGCAACTGGTGACCCCAAATCCGAATGCTCAGATGAGCACTTCCTTCCAGGGCCACGTCACTGCTCAGAAAGGTGCATATCTTCATGCTCAGAAAGGTGCGAACCTTGGAGCATTTCTGATTTTGGATTTTGGATGAGATGCTCAACCTGTGCAAACATTCAGAGCAAAGGCTGGAGACAACCCAAATATCCCTCAAAGGGGGAACGGTGAAGCCACAGACGGCCCCTCCACACACCACGAGACACGGCTCAGTGAGAAGAGGACAAGAACGAGGGGCGCAGAGGCTCCAGGAACCGGCCAAGGGAGAAGGGTCAACTCCAGAAGGCTGCCGACCACCGTCCACAGCACTCCGCAGAGGGCACGGTGCAGGGAGGGACAGCAGGTGGAGGGCCAAGGGTCAGGGAGGGGAAGTAGCTGAGGCTGTGAGGGCTACAGGGGAGCTGGTGGGGGTTCTGTCTAGATGAGCCCCTGTGGGTCCCAGTGATGAGCTT
The DNA here is from genome assembly GCF_002776525.5 of Piliocolobus tephrosceles. Classification (NCBI taxonomy): domain Eukaryota; kingdom Metazoa; phylum Chordata; class Mammalia; order Primates; family Cercopithecidae; genus Piliocolobus; species Piliocolobus tephrosceles. The sequence continues at coordinate 475,553 of NC_045451.1, forward strand.
GTTCCCCACTTTCACAAGAGGCAACCACAGGGGAAACGGGATAAAGGGTCCAAAGGGCCTCTCTGCATTATCACTGTGAGTCAATCTACAAACATCTCAAAAAGTTTAACGAAAAAACTGAATGTTCCCACTCACCCGCAGGTCCACAGTGAGCCAGGCTGCCAGCCCAGCACCAAAAAGCTCAAAGCCAGAATTAGAAAAAATGTACAACATTCAAAGCCTTAGATGAGGACCAGTCCAGGGATGAAGCGTCAACCGCCCTCACTGCCGAGCGTCCTGTCACAATGGGGTCTACACAGGGTTCCGGGAACAGAATGAGGAACCACCACTCTCAGGGACGAAGCGCCAACCGCCCTCGCTGCCAAGCGTCCTGTCACAATGGGGTCTACACAGGGTTCTGGGAACAGAATGAGGAGCCACCACTCTCAGGATGGTGGGTGACGGGTCCACCTCCACAGCAGCACAACCAATGCACACAACAGATGAGGCCTGGGGCCGCGCAGGTGCGGGAGTCACCGTAAAATGGGGTGCCACGGGGAAACTGGGCAACCAATGCACACAACAGATGAGGCCTGGGGCTGTGCAGGTGCGGGAGTCACTGTAAGATGGGGTGCCACGGGGAAACCGGGTGACCAACGCATGCAAGAGATGAGGCCTGGGGCTGCTCAGGCGTGGAACCCACCTTGAGACGGGGTGCCACGGCAGAACCACACCAGTGCTGTTATAAGGGTGTGAGGGTGGCTGCAGGAGACCACAATGGACTCCTGTACAGGCGGAGTGGTCCTGCAGGCACCAGGGGTCCACACGTGGAGGGGCATTGCGGACACAGGTCTATGTAGTGCAGGGGACTGGGCAGGTGCCACACGAATTCAAACAAGCGGGGGGACTCTTGGATTAAACCAGAAGAAACCCCTCTGCCTGCTCCTCCAAGAAGGAGGCCTACAGAGAAAAGGTAGGGTGTGACCAGACGCGTGGCCGAGCCACATAGGCCCAGGTCCTCAGTGCAGCAGGAAAGCCCTGCAGAACTCCTGCCGGCCGGTCCCGTTTCCTTGGATTTTCAGCACTACGTCTAGCCTGGGAAGGAGACATTCAAGCAGGCATTCCTTTTTTCTATATAAATAGGCAGTTTCATCAATTTTGAAAACCATCAAAAAGCAGAACCCAGGCTCATGTTAGGAGAACCCAGTTTCCAACACGTCCAAGTGAAGGGAGAGACATTTCCTTAATGTGGCAAAGGTGTGCCCGCCCGCAATCACCCAGGCCAGGCGGCTCGCTCCCGCGGCCACAACGCTGCTGTGGCAAAGGTGTGCCCGCCCGCAATCACCCAGGCCAGGCAGCTCGCTCCCGCAGCCACAACACTGCCGTGGCAAAGGTGTGCCCGTCTGTAATCACCCAGGCCAGGCGGCTCGCTCCCGCGGCCACAACGCTGCCGTGGCAAAGGTGTGCCCGCCTGTAATCACCCAGGCCAGGCGGCTCGCTGCTGCGGCCACAACGCTGCCGTGGCAAAGGTGTGCCCGCCTGCAATCACCCCGGCCAGGCGGCCCGCTGCTGCGGCCACAACAATGCTGCTTCCCACCACCAAACTGACGATTATCGCAACCTAACAAATCATATTAACATGCTTTCATATAAATGAGCTGGTATTAACTGATTATTGGTATTTTGGTGCAATTTACACTTTCAGATTAAAAACAGCAAAAGACAACTTATTCAAATGAACTGCAGCCCAGCGTGCGTCTTCCTCACGAAAGACAGGCAGAGCTGAATGGTGGTTTATGACGTGCCGTTCGAAACTGAACTGCTGCTGTTCACGTAAACTATACACATTTCAGAACACATAACAGTTATCGGTTGCTATATTATTAGTGTCACTCAAGTAAAAGTGTTTGACTTTATTCAAATCCAGCTTCCCATCTGCAAGTATGTTTTCAGGTAACAATTTTTTTTTTCTCATTGATCTTAGAAATTCCTAGCTCACTTCAAGCAAGTCCGAATTATTAAAAAACCAGTTTTGTATCTAATCTTTAACCACTTTGTGTGAGGACAGGAGCTTGAGACCAACCTGGGCAACATGGTGAAACCCTGTCTCTACTAAAAATACACAAATTAGCCGGGCGTGGTGGCATATGCCTGTAATTCCAGCTGCTGAAGAGGCCGAGGCATGAGAATTGCTTGAACCTGAGAGGCAGAGGGTGCCGTAAGCCAAGATTGCACCACTGCACTCCAGCCTGGGGGACAGACCAAGACTCCGTCTCAAAAAAATAAATAAATAAAAATACTGAAGAAAAAATAAGTCAAAGGTTTGTGATTTTACTTCAAAAATTTTTTTTCTGAGACAGGTTCTCACTCTGTGGCCCAGGACGGAGTGCAGGGCGCGGTCACAGCTCACTGCTGCCTTGAACTCCTGAGTTCAAGTGATCCTAGTGGGTCCACCTCCCAAAGCACTGGGACTACAGTGCCAGCCCCTGAACATTTCAGTCAACAGCATGAAAAGCAGCATCTAAAGAACAGGTGCTGTTCACAGTACTGATCGTGTGGCTGCTTTAAACTATGTGAGCGTTTTGCAAAACTGCAATTTCAAAGCTAAATCTCAGCAGTGTCACTTCAACGCACGTATCTGTCCTGCCATCGTGCTGCTACTGATTAGAATTACAGCACACAACAGACCCTGACTTTCTAGATATGGGGTCTCTGAATCATTTGGCTCTAGGTGGTGCTGGCCTGTTCACTGACTGGCCCACAGCAACCCCATAGGCCAGATTCCACCATGCTGTCCTCAGAAGGGTCCAGGAGCTTTGTCAACGGGCTGGAGAGTTGGAATTAACGGAATCAAACGAAGGAATAAGAGTAGCATCAAAGGACTAAGCCCTGATTTACGGAAAGAGACCTATTCCCAGTCCCTGGAATCACCGCTGTGGTGAGGGCCTTGGGCTGGGCCTCAGCAGCTTTAGGGCAGGGCTGGTCACCAGAAGGCTTTACAGGAGCAAGTGGGCAGTGGGTGGGATCAGCCGTGCCTTCGCCACAGACGGAAGGACGCAGAGCTTCTGGGGGACACGCACCGTGCTCACAACCCTTCTGGACCCTGCCCCATGCACCCCCTCATTTGGCTGTTCTTGAGCCTTTAAAATAAACCGGTACTGCTGAGTGAAATGTTTTCCAACGTTTCGTGAGCTGATTCAGCAGATGATCAAAACTGCACAAGTCTGTGTCTGGGGACCCCCAACCCTGTGGCCAAGCTGGACGGTGAGGGGCCTGGGGGTCCGAGACGAGGGCAACCCTCAGACGAGGCACTGAGCCCGTACACTTAGGGCCTGATGCCAACTGTGGGTCGTCAGCATCAGAAACAAGTTGAACTGCAGGCCCCTGTCGGTTCGAAGAGCTAGAGCAGCAGTGTTGGAAAGACACCTCGTACGAAAAGCCCAACCAGCCCGCGACAGGAAGCCCTTCTAAAGACCAGAAACAACATCACCATCAAGACGCCTTCTTAATGACAGGAGACGACATCGTCACCAGGACACGACGGGAGGTGACATCACCACCAGGCGCCTTCCTAACGACGGGAGGTGACATCACCACCAGGCGCCTTCCTAACGACAGGAGGTGACATCACCACCAGGCGCCTAATGATGGGAGGTGACATCACCACCAGGCGCCTTCCTAATGACGGGAGGTGACATCACCACCAGGCGCCTTCCTACTGATGGGAGGTAACATCACCACCAGGCGCCTTCCTAATGACTGGAGGTGACACTGTCACCAGAATGCCTTCCTATCCTTCGGGATGACATCATCTGTGTGGCTGGGGATCCTCTTCTCTGTCACCAGAATGGAGAACCTCGGACTTATCCCAAACCCCCCATCCCCCAGGTCCCAGCGCGTTGCCGGGCTGCCACACTGGAGGCCACCCTGCGCCTGCCCACCTCCCAGTCGCCCGACCCGACTCCTCCTCTTAGCAACACTCCCCACCGTGACCTCAAGGGCCGTGAAATCAGCCGAAAGGGGCACACGCTACTCTCCAGAATCACAAAAGACAAAACACAATCTATGAAACAGAAAACCTGGGAGGAACCAGAGTGCGTTTCCAGAGGGAGTGGCCTCTCCCAAAAGCTGACTGGGCTTTGTCGTGGTGCCTGGCGGGGCCTCCTCACTCACCTGCCCACCCAGGCTCGGGAGCTGCCACCCACTGTGCAAAGGCCACGCTGTGGCCACTCCAGCTCCTGACCTGGGAGGGCCATGCAATCCGGGCCTCAGTGTCCCCACGCAGGGACAGTACTGGATCCTGCAAAGGCTCGAAAAGGATGGCAAGCGGTACCTCTCCATCTCCCCATTAACCATGAGCACCTGTCTCCCTCCAGCAGCCTGCGTTCTGTGCCCGTCACAGGATTTGAGGCGCTGTGGCCTGTCAGAGGGCTTCCAGGGGTGAATACACACCAGGTCTTGGTGGGTGCTCCTCGCCCAAGTCAAGTTTAATCTAGTTAAACTTTTGGTTGAGTTTCAAAGCAACAACCATGGTACAAAGACTCCTCATTTAAATCTCCAAGAATGTCCCATGGGGTCGGTAGGGGCCACAACCTCAGGCTGACGGCTGATCTCCGGTCCACACCGGTAAACAGGCACAGAAGCCACGTGCTCAGGAAGCATCCCCCGGGGCCTGCAATTTCCCCTCTCCAGGGCAGCACAGATCCCGGCTACCAGTGCCTTCCAGTCCAGTCAAGTTTCCCTTCCTCACGGTGCTGTTTACCAACCGCCACTGCCACCACTCCTGCGTCTGCTCTGTGTGGAAACAAAGAGGGCAGCCCAGGGTCTGGCAGAGCAACGAATGTAGAGCCGGCAGACAGCAGCCGGTGAGGCGACGGGGGTGGGGGGCTCAAAACCAGCCCTGCTCTGCCCATTCTCTGCTGAGTGTTCCCAGGACCGAGTGCTCTGCGGGGCGGCCACAGGTGTGCACATGAGGGTGCCTGGACGACATCTTGAGATGCTGGTTGGGGGGTTTTTGTTTCAGTTTTGGGAACCAAGAGAGAACAGAAGAACAAAAGGACCCAGGAGAGCAAGTGGGGGCGGCGTTCCCACAGGTGGAAACGGGAGTCACCGTCTGCAGCCTCCACGCACCCTCACGTTGGGCAACTGGAGCCATCCCCCTAACGGCCCAGAGCAGCAAGCTTGAAGAGCCCTCACTAGCTGGGGTCAGCGGCTGCGCCACCATGTACCTGAAGGAAGAGGGCTCCTGGTGGACGGGTAGGGAGCTGGGGGGCGCTGGGGGCCCCTGGGCGCCCGTCCTGATGAGCTTCCCCGTGTTGGAATCGTAGATTCGAACCTCAGGGCCAGGCTGGGCCTTGGGAAGAACCGGCACTGGGTGGAACAAGGTGGTGGGGGGCACACCCTCCCGGTTGGGAATGGCTGCAGGACTGTTCTCCCTGTCGGAGGAAGAGAACAAGGGCCATGAGCGGGGCATCCAGGCGACGCAGAGCAGGCACGCAGGGACACCTGGCGGGCATTGCCTAGGTGCATGAACCAACAGCTGTCCGGTGAGGGAACGCCTGGCAGGGACGTGCTGGGTGCAGCGAGGACCCACCTCTGTGCCTTGGTGTGGTCGTCTCTGAGCGGGAAGAGCTGCTCCTCCACCTTATCCCAGCGCTCCAGGCAACTCCACAGCCAGTCAGGGTTGACCACGTGCAGGTGTCCGCACTCCTGCGCCTGCAGCACCTTCTTTGTGCCTGCGGGAGACCCAGCTGCGTCAGGCTGTTTTGGCCAGCACTGGAGGCTCAGGGCCCACATCTGGCTGCACCCACCAGGGCCCTCACCAAACTGCACCCCACCAGGGCCCAGGGCCCTCACCCGGCTGCACCCCACCA
>NC_045451.1:481414-481821 GCF_002776525.5 Piliocolobus tephrosceles
CCAGGGCCCTCACCCGGCTGCACCCCACCAGGGCCCAGGGCCCTCACGCGGCTGCACCCCACCAGGACTCAGGGCCCTTACCCGGCTGCATTCCACCAGGGCCCTCACCCGACTGCACCCCACCAGGGCTGGGGGACCTCACCCAGCTGTAATCACCAGGGTTCAGGGCCCTCACCCGGCTGCACCCCACCAGGGCCCAGGGCCCTCAATCGACTGCATCCAACCAAGGCTCGGGGCCCTCATCTGGCTGCACCCCACCAGGGCTCGGGGCCCTCACCCGGTTGCACACCACCAGGGCTTAGGGCCTTCACCTGGCTGCATCCCACCAGGACCCTCACCCAACTGTACCCCACCAGGCCTCAGGGCCCTCACCCGACTACACCCCACCAGGGCTCAGGGCCCTCACC
>NC_045451.1:481831-508202 GCF_002776525.5 Piliocolobus tephrosceles
TCACCCGACTACACCCCACCAGGGCTCAGGGCCCTCACCCGGCTGCATCCCACCAGGGCCCTCACCCAACTGCACCCCACCAGGGCTCGGGGCCCTCACCCGGCTATAACCACCAGGGCTCAGGACCCTCACCCAGCTGCATCCCACCAAGGCCCTCACCTGGCTGCACCCCACTAGAGCCCAGGGCCCTCACTCGGCTGCACCCCACCAGGGCTGCCCACTGCAGGTTCCCATCTCCCAGGCCAGGGATAAGCAGCCACGGGGGAAGTGGTGGATCTCAGACGAGGAGCTGGGCACAGCGGTGACGTGAGCATGCGTTCAGGAAGGCCCGTCAACAGTGAGGCCACAAACACAGAAGCAAAAAGAAACGTGACCACAATTCGGGGGGAAGGAAGGAAAGCGAAAGAAGGGTCAGGAGCTGGGCAGACACAGGGCAGGGCAAACGAGCACCTGAGGGGCCAAGGAGGACCCCAGCCTGGCCCACCTCCATGCTCACGAGAGAAGGGCCAGGGCAGATGGGCACCCAGGGGCTCAGGAGGACCCCGGTCTGGCCCGGCCCCATGCTCAGGAGAGAAGGGCCTGACTGCCCATGGGAGGCCAGGGCTTGGCTTTGTCCTGGGATCAAGGGTTTCGCTGGGCTCCACGGAAAGCCTGCCTCTGCCCTGCAGCCAGCACCTGGCTACTTCACACTGAGATGGAACCTTCCATTTACCCTTGATTCAAATGCTTTACTGAGCACATGCATGTCCAACACCACGTGACACGGACTAGAGGCGTGGCCTCAAATAAGACCACACTTGCTGTCAGGGAGCGTGCGTGGACAGGGATGAGCGCACCCCACAAGGCTATCCTGAGCCCTGGAGGCGGGGCCACGCACTGACAAACCCTCTCAGGAAACGCCGCCAGGACAGGAAGCGCAACTGGAGGAGCAGACCTGAAGTGATTCAGGCAATCTTCATTTGGGGAAAATCCAGGTGCTTATGGGAACATTTTCACAGAATAACTAGAATAATGAGATATTTGGGTTTTTTAAGCACTGGGGCGCAAGTCTTCCTTCAAGATTCACCTATCGCTGAAAGGTTCTGTTTTATTCGGCAGACATTTCAACATGTCAGAGCAGCCGGCCCTGTCTGGGACAGGTTTCACCATCAGGAGACAGCTGGCCTGTCCTCCGCTCTCCCTCCCAGCCACAACGTGTCCTTCTACGCACGTTTCAGCTGAAACTCTGCACTTAGTTTTCTAACTCAGAGGGTTTGTCAACCTTTCACCTGCGAACTGACCTTTCACCTGCGAACTGAGGGCCTCGCATCTGTTCCTGCCTTGAGTTTCTTCACTACACCCCATCGCTGATTCTCTGTTCTCTAATCCAGCCATGGCTTACTCCAGGGAGAAGGCTGAACTTTCTACACCGCACATGAGTAACTCACACCACCCAACAGTGTGTGCGATGACTGTCGTCCGAAAGCATGAACATGCCTGAACTCGAATTTCACCCAACGTCATGAGCTATTCTTAAAAGACGGTGATTCTGGGAAACGTTTCTAAAAATTGAATGTGAGATCAACAGCAACGCCAGCTCTAAGGAGTGCCTGCAAGGAGACGGCGGGCCTGACCATGCCCAGGGCACAGGGAGGCAGCACTCACCAGCCCGCGCGGCGATCAGGTGCGTGGCCCTGTCAGGGGCGTCGGGGCTCAGCACCAGCCGAGTGAGGATCTTTGCTCCCAGCGCCGTGGCGTGGTAATGCTCCCGCGTCTTCTCTATCGGGAAGTTTGTCGGGTGCAGCCCACTGAAAATGATGGCCACGTCGGCCAGCACCTTGCTCTTGAGTTCCGGCACGATCTTGCGGATGTCTGGTGCCTCCTCGATCTCCTTGTTGAGGAAGCGGTCGTACTTGGCGTAGTAGTCGGTGTGCACACGCACCAGGATCTCCTCCAGGTAGATGAGGTGGTCATCCTCGTCCGTGTCCTCCTCCTCCTCCTCCTCCTCCTCCTCCACGCTCTGGTCCAGGGACTCGCCCGCGGTAACACCCGACAGCTCGCTGTTCTGTGACTCCGTCTCCGCCTCCTTCCTGTCGGCACAGCCATTGCCCAGGCCGCAGAGGCCGTCCCGCTCGCCCTCCTCCTGCCCACCCAGCTCGGGCCCCTTGTCTGGGGCATGCGTGCCGGGCTCGGCCTCTCCGGGGAGACTCAGTGCTGCAGGCCGCCCCGGCTCCAGGGAACTGCCCTGTGCCAGCGCCCCGGCTCCCTCTGGGGCGGCCTTCGGCTTCTGCCGGCTTCTCTTCCCCTCACTTTCGCCGTCAGAGGTGGAGGAGGAAGACTTCGTGCCCTCGGACTCACTGCTGCTCTCGCTATCGCTGGATAAGTCGAAGTCCAGGTCAGTGCCCGTGGCACCCTGGGCAAGCCGCTGTCCCGGTGCTGCCCGGCCACCCTGCGCACAGGATCCTTGGGGCTCAGGAGTGCCTGCCAGCTCTCCGCTGCTGGTGGGGGCCTGGGCAGGGGGCCAGGTGTCCCTCTCGTCCGGTTTCCCGGGGCGGGGCGAGTCCTGCGGGGCGGCGGCCTCACTGCCGTTCAGCTCTTGAGCTGGCTTCTCCAGGCCATTGCTGGGCTCCACTCCAGGGGCCTGCATTCCCGCCTCGGGCTCTCTCACGGGTGGAGCTTGCTCTGAGATCTCGGTGCCTCGAGAAGAATGATTTACTAAATATGCATGCAAAAGGAAAAGTTACCACGATTCAGCATTAAACGTTAAACAACGTTCCAAGTTAAAGCAGCACCCTTCTTCATGGCTGTGAACTCCGGCCACCCTCTAGACCAGGCCTTGGCAACCTTGCTGTGAAGAGCCGGACAGGGTGAGCACCCCTTACTCGAAGTGCATGGGACCACAGATGTTTTGGACACTGAATGTTTTTCTGAGTTTGGAGTATTTGCGTTAAACTTACCACTTGAACATCCCAAATCTGAAAAATCCAAAATGCTCCAATGAGTACTTCCTTTAAGCACCATGTGGGCACTCAAAAAGCTTTGGATCTGGGGGAGGAAGGATCCTCCATCTATAAGAACGACTGGAGGTTTCCAGGCTGCAGACCTGGCGCCCCCGTGGCCAGTTTCCCAAGCCCCGGTCTGGAGGAAGTCAGCAACTCCACGCTGACCCCACCCATCTGGTGAAAGTCTCTACCTTCTACAGGAATGACCCCAGTTCCACCCTCCTCTGGTTTTAACCTCCAAGTTCCATTTTAGTGACTAGAGCAGTAAATATATGCCTCAAAATATCTATTTTTAAAAACTAAAGGTCAAAAACACTTAACTTTTCATAGGGTGGACGTCAGCTGCATGCCTGCCTGACAGGTTAAACCACACTGCTCTCTGGGGCCCCAGCCCGCGCCGGGCCTGAACACTGCAGTCTGGGAACGGTTCTTCCCTGCAGCCACTGCCCCCACATTCGCTCTCTCTGCAGAATGCCATGGCCCAAGGCCCAGGGGTGCGTTTAAGGAAAATTGGGATGAGAGGAGTTATTCACATGTAAGGTTCAACAGCATCCTTTAGTTTTTATTCAACTGGGAAAACGCTTAAGTGAGGGCCATTTTTTTTAAAGCCCAAATCGAAACGACATACTATCCTGTTTTTCAGTACTATATAAATAAATCCAATAACCTCTACTGAAACACAAATAAAAAAACAAAGCGTATCTTGAATTTATAGCAGTCAAAATAGAGATGAGAAATAAGAAGAACTAAACAATATGAAATGTAAATCCTGGAGAATCGGGAAGGAGGTTACCCACCTTTCTTTCTCGTCTGAGAGTCTCGGGACCCAGCGGGCGCATTCATGTCACCTGTGCCCTGGAAGTACACGTATTTCTTCACAGTTATCAGATTGGGGGCAAACTTCCAGACATCTTCTCGATCATCAATAATGCAAACCATTGAGTCTCCACAAGGAAAGAGATTTCTACAAGTGAAAATGCATAATTCACACAAAATAATAATGAAAAGAGTTTAAGATTCTAACCCACATGTAACCAGCAGACAGCACGTTAATCAGAAACTGACACCAACCGCCCCGAAGCCCTTTCTGTTTGGGTCACATTTAAACCTCAGTAACATCTTCTCCACTGCTTCTGATTCTCCTTCAAGCCGGAGTTCGCAAACTGTTTCTTAAAGCGCCAGAGTCACTACTTCAGGCATGAAGGGCCACAGGGATGAAACCCCACTCTGACCGCGTGGGCGTGGCCATGTTCCAATAAAACTTCATGTACAAACCAGGCTGGGTAGCCTAAAGGCCAGAATTTGCTGACTCTGAAAATAGACTGGGATGAGCTGTGTGGCTCATGCCTGGAATTCCAGTGCTTTGGGAGGGCTGCTTGAGCCTCGGAGTCTGAGACCAGCCTGAGCAACACAGTAAGACCCTGTCTCTACAAAAAATACAAAAGTTAGCCAGGTGTGGTGGTGTGCACCTGTAGACCCAGCTACTCAGAAGGCTGAAATGGGAGGATAGCTTGAGCCCAGGAAGTCAAGGCTGTGGGGAGCTGAGACCACACTACTGCACTTAGGCCTGGGCAACAGAGTTAGACCGTCTCAAAAACAAAAAAACAAAAACCAGACTTACTGCCGATGCAGAATTTCTAAGTGGACCTACAGCTACCTCCATGCAAACCACAGTGCCCGCCACTACAGCCTTTCCTGGGCGTGTCCCCATTCAATCCTATCATTCTGCCTTCAGGTGACTTTTCCCCTTAACTCATCACTAACAGCACCTCTCATTCTCTTTTGCCCTGATTAATCTGCTCACTCTGGCGCTAACTAGCAAAAAGGAGGTTTCTGAAGTAAATACTTTCAGATTCTCTTCTTAGTTAACATCAGCTTGCATAGGCCTCACAGTCTGCGTGGACTCCCTAAACGTAAAAACCGAAGCACTGGGAGGTGGGCGGCCACCGTGAGCCAGGAAGCGGCTGAAGCTGAAGCTGCGACCACCAGGGCTTCTCGGGAGAACAAGCCACACCTGATGCGTTGCACCAGCAGGGACGGACTTCCGGGTGGAAATGGGGAAACTCCTCGTGCAGAGTGGGCAAGAAACGTCAAAGAATATAGAGGGATATAAAAACGTCTCTACGCAGGGCAGGGAGGGGCCGCCCTGTCAAAAAGGCTCAGAGGAGCTGACAGGAGGCGGCTCTGGAGCTCATGGAAAGGAAGAAATGGCAAAAAACAAAAAGATGGGCAAAAGTCATGTGACTTAGGATTTTATAAACTATTAGCAGGATTAACACAAGCAAGCTCCTAAGAAAACTATAAACCTCAGATGCTGATGCTGACGTCAAGAACTGCCCCTAAACCAGGGGCCCCACAGAGCTGCTGAACTTGTATGTGGGGTGGGGTTATCAACATTCCTCTGCCCACTCGAGTCCTTTTGGCTGCCACCTCCCTGATGCCATCCCATCCCTACGCCGGCCCTCCTGGGTTCTGGGCCCAAAAGTCCAGTCCCTGAGTTCCCCAGGAGCCCGGGTCACTCCCTGGATCCTCAGAGGCAAAAGCTGGCCTGCTGTGAGGACGCACACCTGCCTCCTGCCTCTCCAACCACAACTCTTCGCATAGGAATGAAAACCTGGAGCTAAAGGGACTAGAATGATCACATATGCCAGGGTTGGTTAAGCAAACAGATGCACAACGTCAGGCGGCGGCTGACTTCGAATCGGTGCCGTGTGACAGAGATGGGGCTGAGAGGATGACAGTCCCCGCCTCCACAGACACAAAAGCCCAGCTCGAGGGTGGTTTCAGGGAAGGGCTGTTGGGACGGGGCAGAGCCTGGACTGGGGGCCCTGCACAAGCACCAGGGGCTCAGGCAACCTGGGAGACAGTGGGAGTACAGGTTAGAAAGGAACTTTCTAAGTACTCTGAGGCTACCAAGGAAAACTGGAGAGGGGACATTCAATTCCTAAAAAACATCAATACAGATATATTGCTCTAGGCCAGGTGCGATGGCTCACGCCTGTAATCCCAGCACTTTGGGAGGCTGAGGTGGGAGGATCATGAGGTCAGGAGAGAGAGACCACCCTGGCTAACACAGTGAAACCCCGTCTGTACTAAAAATACAAAAAAAAAAAAAAATTAGCTGGGCAAGGTGGCGGGCACCTGTAGTCCCTGCTAAGTCAGGAGGCTGAGGCAGGAGAATGGCGTGAACCTGGGAGGCAGAGCTTGCAGTGAGCTGAGATCACACCACTGCACTCCAGCCTGGGTAACAGAGCGAGACTCCGTCTCCAAAAAAAAAGAAAAAGAAAAGAAACAGAAAAAGAAATACTGCTCTAAATCTCAAGATGCGATTTTTGAAATGGGAAATGAACAGCAAGAGGTCTTTGTGAGGAGCGTGGCCAGGTACATACCTAAGGTTTCCCGTTTTAGAAAACGGGTCAATGCATTCATCCCTGGATAATATTCGATGAGAAAAAAGCTTCTTCTCGGGGTCTAAAAAGCCTTGGAAAAGAAAACAGGAGAAAGATTACATGCCTGAGACACGTTTAGGTCACACAGCGCGTGGTGAAGCCTTGAATGTTATTTTACAGTGGCAAACACAAAACATGACGAATTGGCACCAAACACTCCATCCCTTTTCGTGTAAGACAGGGCTCATGTAGGGCTTCTTTTCTCTTACGGTGAACTTATTTGTCAAACACAAATCATGTCTGTATTAAGTGTTGATAATTCTATTAACATGGAAAATTTGTAACATCCTACTGAAGTGCCTGTCTAAACCAGATGGACATGACAATTACGGAAGGCATTTCATAAGTCAAACAAGTAAGTCACCGTTCAATCTCAAAACACTCTGCATGTGGTTCTTCGCGTGATGGAGTCTGGACGCTGAACTGAAACTACTCTGCGTCACCTCAGATACGGTCTTTCCTAACCCCGGGCGGGCAGCCCTGCTCTCATCTGTAATGGTTAGTGGAGAAAAGGTTACCATGGAAGCTTGCTTCTCCCAAGTTACTTTAGTAGAATCACACAAACTCACATGCTGTGTTGTAGAAATACACAGAAAGGTCAGTTACTTCTCACTATTACACACGTTTTAACGCTGGTAATTTAGGCAACATCGAGGAAGCCTGCCTGACAGAGGAGACTGGGAAGGAAGGATATCGCGACACCACACTGACCAGCTCGTGCAGAAGGTGCTTCCACAGCGAAGAATCTGCTTGGGCTACATTTGACTCTTGTACTTTACATGACATCTGTTAATTACAAGTCTACTTTAATTTTTTAAAAGTAAGTTTCTAAAGAGCTTTACATGCTTGATGCTCTGCTTTGACTCTTTAAAGACGGCAAAACCATGCTATCTGCAAACACCCCTTCTGCACTTCAGGAGGCACCACCGTCACAATCGAGAAATCAGGCGGAGGTTTCTTGGTACTACCTCTGCTCTGGGTTTCCTGATCTATAAATTTATCTTCTGAACTTTTAGCCTACTGTGTTATCCTCCTAAGTTTGCAAAGTCTTCAATTTACAGTGAAGTGCCCATAATTTTAAAGAAAGATAATTTAAAAATAAGTCATCTCTTGCTAATTTACAAGAACCACAGAATATGTAGTAAACGTATTTCAGTTTGTGGAAGTAGGGGTACTAACAAAAACAAAACAGACTTTTCAGGTAATTTATTCTACTGGTAAAATACGTTGGAGGCATCAAGTTCAATGCCAATTTAATTTCACCGGCCATTTAAAACATTCTGGAGAGAAAAAGCGATGGTAAGTATGAAGCCTCACAAGGAAATGTTTCAGCTACTCATCATACAAGTGGCTGAAGCCAAAAATTTGGACACACCTCAAGAGATAGGCATTCCATGGCACCTAGATAACGTGTTTCAGAGTGTTTGTTCATTTAGCATTTCCTGAGTTTAACACTGCTTGGAATTTTGCTAGGAATATAAGGTACAGGAATGAATACAACACAATTATTACCCTCCCAAGAGGCTGAAATTATTAAAAAACTGAACACATTAACACACAACCTCTATCTGGCATGACACGTGCAGGTCCCATGGAACAAAACGGAGACTAGATTGCAGAAGAGTGAGCCAGTCCAGAGTCGAGAGCTGGGACTGTGGTCTCATCATGGCACACAGGTCCCCTGCATAACCGTTAGCTCTGCATGAAGCAAAGGAGGCAGACTAGACATCTCAGAAGCACTGTGAACCCAAACTCCAACCACGCAGCCCACGTTCTCTCAAGACTTAAGTCTCACCAGAACACCTGGCTCCACGCCCCTGTATGGCACCCAGGGTCCACTTCCAGATCTGAACGCACCGCACAACGCCTGGCTCCACCTCTCCGTGTGGACACGGGGTCCACTTCTGGGATGTGAACGCGCCCTGACTGCACGCCACACAATCACTATTGTTTTCACGCTGGCTTTTAATCAACTACTCCCTGCACACATCCCTACTGGGCTCAGCCTCTGTACCACCATCTCTGAGATCACAAACGCGAGAAACATGTTGGCTGCTTTCTATACAGGTTGAAACATGCACATTACAGTTAAAACAGAAGAGCTGCTCTGTGCACCACCTTAGTTACCCTGCAGCCCCGTGGCACTACGCACGATGCACTCCGGGGTCCGTAAGATCTTCTGGGAAGATGAACCTGCCTCCTGGCTGAAGCATCACCACCTCCAAACATTTCAAATGCAGCACTGCCAGGAGCTTTCCCTTCCTTGATATCACTGGTTTGTTAGTATTTCAGTAACAAAAAGATACCTGGACTTAAAGGAGAAATAAACGCAATTGTTTCTTACTATATAAAGACACGTAACTTCTAGATGATCACTGAGGCCATGAAGTCGCTAAATCTGAAGTCTGTTAATAGAATTATTAGCGTCTCTACAATCACATAAAAGACACGCATCCCGGGCCGGGCGCGGTGGCTCACGCCTGTAATCCCAGCACTTTGGGAGGCCGAGGCAGGCGGATCACAAGGTCAGGAGATCGACACCATCCTGGCTAACACCGTGAAACCCCGTCTCTACTAAAAATACAAAAAATTATCCGGGCGTGGTGGTGGCGCCTGTAGTCCCAGCTACTTGGAGGCTGAGGCAGGAGAATGGCATGAACCCGGGAGGCGGAGCTTGCAGTGAGCCAAGATCGCGCCGCTGCACTACAGCCTGGGCGACAGAGCGAGGCTCCATCTCAAAAAAAAATAAAAAAAAAAAAAGACACGCATCCCAAACACTTAACATTTCTGTCCTAGTCATACTGAAAGCACACATGCTACCAACAGGGTCACTTTCAAAATGAAAAGCATCAAAGGCGGAAGCTCGGCAGCCACCTCAGGCTTCAGTCCGGACCTCACTTTCTCACTTGTAGAAAAGCTGACCCAGGTCATCTCTACAGATCCCACCAGCCACGACAAAGCCAAGCTGGGCCTTCCTGAACCGCAGCCTGGACGCGGTCCTCCTCCCGCACTGCTGGGCTCGAGGGCCCGTGTTCTGTTGAGAATCTCTGCATCCATGTTCACAGGGATACTGGTCTGCAGTTTTCTTGTGATGTCTTCGTCTGGTTTCGGCCCACATCCCTTGGACACACTGGAACACTGGACGTTCCCGTAGAAAGCAGAGCTTGAAATGCAGAAGGCGCCACAGGGCCCGGTGATGCTCAGCAAACCTAGCGGGTCTCCCTGCAGCAGAACCCACGCTCAAGGCCCTCCACAGCCACGTGCCCACCAGCAGGCTCCCGTGCTCTGCCGTCCAAGCGGCTCAGGGGCCTGCAGATGTCAGTATGGACGTTCTGCTGAATTTGCAAGCAGCTACCAGGCTCCCTCCAGCTTTCAGGCTGATAAAGAAGCATGGCATTCTCTTCACCTGCTTCATCTTTCACCACACGAGGCCTCATGAACGTAGAATCAGACTGTAGCGTCCCATGCCCTGCCTGTCGGTGTGAGGGGCGGCAAGGGTGTGGCCCAGCTAAAACCTGGGACCCCTCTGCCTTTAGCCCAAATCCCCTCCAGCCAAGCATTTAAACAGACCTGAGCCTTCCACATACTCATCCTCACTGGGGCTTGTGTACTCTGACCAACAAACGTTGATGTCCCTCAGAAAAGGATAAGCAAGACGTGTGCAACAGCCAACCTACATAACCCCAACTTTAAATTGAGAGACCTGGAGAAGGATGCCCCAAATAAGAAACATTTGCATGGGCACTAGATACATGGATGGAAGATGGGACAAGAGAAGAAGAAAAAATCACCGGTGCATCCTGGACTGCCTGCCGCCTTCAGGAATCAGACTTGCAGGTCGCCAGGCTGTGCCCGCTGGTGAGCACCCTGTGTGGGAGGTGGAAGGCGGGAGGCAGGAGGCAAACGCGTCACCTCCCAGGGAGCAGGCCACGCAGCGCGCGGTCCTCACAGTCCTGGGGTCAGGAACCACTCCCCCACTGAATAAGCTGGGTTTTAGGAACTCACCCAGAGGATCCAGTCCACAGGGGGGAAAAACTCACATAAAATGATGAAGATTTATAACAAAGGGATGGATAAATTCTTGGTGACGAAATCTTACGTGAAAAGAACAGTACATAAACTTGTGCACATATTAAGACAAACTTGGGCAAAATTACACACACACAAAAAAACAGAGAATGGGGACAGCCATGGATATGACAACCGTGGGGAAGACTTCTCTGGTTTTTAGTCTCTCCCTGACATTTGTTATTGCAAACGTGACGCCCCCTCGGGCGTCTGGTCTGCATGGGCGTCACCGGCACTGCGGTGTGTGTGACTTACGGGTTGGCCCCTGGGAGGTGCCTGGTACTGGCTGCGAAGGCACAATCCAGGGCTGGAACACACACAGGGATTTGAGGGTCTATTTCCACATAGTGGAAGTCGACTAAGGCAGCTTAGTCGGCCTGGGCTGCTCTGAAGAAACTCCGTAGCATGAGTGACTCAGGAACGGACGTCCCTTCCTCACAGTTCTGGAGGCAGGCATCTGACCAAGGCGCCAGCGACGTGGCTGCAAGTCAGTGGGCACTGGCTTGCTGCGCCTCCTGCAGCTCCCAGAACCCGCGTGGGTAAGGGCCCTGATTCCACTCATGAGGATGGAGTCCTCATGACCTCACCGCCTTCCACACCCCTCCTGATATCCTCGCCTTGGGACTGGGTTTTAACATATGGACTTGGGGACTGTAAAACCCCAAATCATAGCAGGCGTTATTTCTTTTTTCTTTTTTTTGAGACAGAGTCTGCTCTGTCGCCCAGGCTGGAGTGCAGTGGCGCGATCTCAGCTCACTGCAAGCTCCGCCTCCCGGGTTCACGCCATTCTCCTGCCTCAGCCTCCCGAGTAGCTGGGACTACAGGCGCCCGCCAACATGCCCAGCTACTTTTTTGTATTTTTAGTAGAAACGGGGTTTCACCGTGTTAGCCAGGATAGTCTTGATCTCCTGACCTCGTGATCTGCCTGCCTCGGCCTCCCAAAGTGCTGGGATTACAGGCGTGAGCCATGGCGCCCGGCCAGCAGGTTATTTCTTTACTGGCTTGAGGACGTGAGCAGTATCACCCTTGTGCATAATTACTTGTCTTCACATCATCGATCTCAGGCAGCCATACAGCAGCAGCCATAATGTTACATGTGAATGTTTCGAATTTCAATTACAAGAGGAATTAAGGGTCATGATCAAAATTTCCTAGAAAGTCACTAAATATTAAAGGAGGATTCAAAATTCATTTCCCCACCAACAACAAAAGACTAAGACCAATCCGGAAAGACCTTTGAATTTTAAAATGCTCAATCTAAACCTCTGGAGCCGGCATGGAGGAACCCACACTGCCACTCGGGCCCACGTCCACGTGGGACAGACAGTCACCATCCTGCGTCATCGTCCCCTCGCTTCGTCCACGTGGAATAGACGTTCACTGTCCCGTGTCATCATCCCCTCGCTTTTTCCACATGGGACAGACATCCACCGTCCCGCCTCATCCCCTTGCTTTGTCCACGTGGGACAGGCGGTCACCGTCCCGCGTCGTCGTCCCCTCGCTTCATCCACATGGAACAGACGGTCACCGTTCCGTGTCATCGTCTCCTCGCTTTTTCCATGTGAGACAGACGTGCACTGTCCTGCGTCGTTGTCCCCTCGCTTCATCCACGTGGGACAGAAATTCACCATCCCGCGTCGTCCCCTCGCTTCGTCCCCGTGGAATAGACGTTCACTGTCCCATGTCATCGTCCCCTCGCTTTTTCCACATGGGACAGACATGCACTGTCCTGCGTCGTCCCCTCGTTTCGTCCACGTGGGACAGGCGGTCACTGTCCTGTGTCATCCTCTCACTTCGTCCACGTGGAACAGTTACCGTCCCACGTCATCGTCCCCTCGCTTTGTCCACATGGGACAGTCACTGTCCTGTGTCATCCTCTTGCTTTGTCCACGTGGAACAGATGGTCACCGTCCCATGGCATCGTCCCCTCGCTTCATCCACGTGGGACAGACGGTCACCATCCTGTGGCATTGTCCCCTCGCGTCGCACACATGGGACAGTCACTGTCCCATGGCACTGTCCCCTTGCTTCATCCTGCTGGTGCAGACTGGCACTCATGCTATCACCCAGGGAGACAGAAGCAAACGCTAAATCCTAAGGGTACCCACGTGTAGGTAGGGGATGGTCAGAGCACCCAGCACGAGCACACACTAGTAGCCTGGCCTGACGTCCCTGTGAACTGATTAAGAAGGTGTCTGTCAGAGTAAGCTCACAGAATAAGGTTCCACGTGCCCACGTCGTCCTGACAAACTCTCAAACTGGCCCACCCAGTACCCGGCCAGGGCGGCTGCAGCCCCACCCGCCGGCCCCGGTGGCAGAATTCCCTTACCCCTCACAACCCCCGCACAACAGCCAACTCTAAGACCACAACTGAGTTGCAGGAGAGCTTCTTTTCTTTCTTCATCTTTAAGAAACCATCACCGGAAACAGGAAAGAAACCCACTGTTCACACGGCCCCTTCGGTTGCGGCTGACTGACCTGCGATGGTGTGTGCGTACAGCCGGCTGCCGAAGGTGAAGACGTGCAGCTCGTACAGCTTGGCGATCTTCTCCAGGAAGTCCTTGCAGTGCGGACGCAGGCGCGTGTGCAACATGGGCTCCCCCCGGCCCAGCTGGAAGTGAAAGATGCCCTGAAAAGAATGGCAGCAACAGTCAGGAGAAAAGGTCTGAGAAGCCCCAGCAGCCCCCACAACCCGTGTGCCTGAGACAGGCGTCCTGAAGACACGTGTCCGAGACAGGCGTCCTGAAGACACACGTGCCCGAGACAGGAGTCCTGAAGACACACGTGTCCAAGACAGGCGTCCTGAAGACACACATATGCTTGCCTCTCCACATGGGACAGAGGACGTGTGTGTGTACACGCCTCTCCACACGGACAGAGGACGTGTGTATATGCCCCTCTACATGGGACAGAGGACATGTGTGTGTACACGCCCCTCCTCATGGACAGAGGACATGTGTGTGTACACACCCCTCCACATGCGACAGAGGACATGTGTGTGTGTACGTGCCCCTCCACACGGACAGAGGACGTGTGTGTACACACCCCTCCACATGGGCGTGGAACACAGAACATGTATACACGCCCCTCCACATGGGACACAGGCGTGTGTGCACACACCCCTCCGCGTGGGACAGGGGACAGTGTGTACACGCCCCTCCAGGTGGGGCAGAGGTTGCATGTCCACCTGTCCCTCCAAATAAGGACGTGACCCTAACTGATGCAAGGCGCTACCCGTGGCATTTAATACCCACTGTGTAAGTACTTTCCATGCACGCGGTATGACTGAGCAAGTGCGGCCTTCTCAGCTGTGGGAATGCCCTCGATGCGTGTGATTAACGACTGCCCATGATTACTAGGATAACCACCTACCTGCAACAACTGTTCAAGATCACCGCCCTGGGTAATCACGTTAACAATAACAGCCTACGATAACTACATGATAACCACCGATGATAGCTACACTCACTAGCTACCTACCTGCAACAACCCGTCCCTGATAACCAGCCAACAGTCACCACCTATGATAACCACATAACCACCGATGACAGCTACCCTCACTACTCATGATAACTACCTACCTGCAATGACCGCCTAGGATAACCACCCCGATAACCACGCCAACAGTAACAACCTATGCTAACTACGAGATAACCACCGATGTCACTTCTGCCTTTGTTTCTTCAAATGCTGACATGTTACACAGCAATGCCACCGCAGGTGCTCTGAACAGACCGCCTCCCACATCACGTGCTCACAGTGCTTTCCTGAGCTACTCAATAAAGGAAATCAACACTCCCAAGTAACCTGGTGAAACGCACGGGTGATTTTCAGATACGGTTTATTTCATTTACACATACAACACAAAAGCTGAAAGTATTCTAAATCGTATTTAGTAGACAGATGAAATGAGCAACACCGACTCACTCGCTTACATATGATCGACACGCAAACAAGACTGCTTTCCTCAGGAAGTTAAACTTTGATCCTTTTAACCCTGTTAAGTTCTCAGTAAAATATTTACTCTTAATGGCTTTAATTAAGCTCAGTTACATTTTTCCAGCTCTACATTAGTTAGGACCCTCGGGAAGAAGCTACTCTGTTGAAGATCTACGAGTGAAGAGTTTCAGTAACAACTTTCCCAGTTAGGTTTTTCTAGCTCTAAGTTAATTACGACCCTCATGAAGAAGGTACTCTGTTAAAGATTTAGGAGTGAGACGTTCTAGTAACAACTTTCCTATTACTCAACAGTAAAAAGTCCAGCAGCGTCCAGGCTTTGGGAGGTGTGGCCAGCACCACTTCTGACCCCCGAAATTGCTTTCAGGGGGCCAGGAGTAAGGCCAGGCACCAGCCTCAGGGTCTCCTCTGGATGTCGAGTGGGGTACACTAACACTACTGAGGAGGCAGAGGACAGTCAGTTCATGCTTCCCCACTACATCAGGACATTGTCGCCTTCCAGACCACACAACTGAGAAACAGCCACATCATAACCAGACTCCAACTGTCTTCAGCAGGCCTATCCTGGAGATACTGAGAATCACATGAATTTTTTGGTTTCCCAGTGACTATAATCCATGCTGACACTCTACTGTAGCTTATTAAATGTGCAATAGCATTATGTCTAAAAGAACAATGTACCTAGCTTAATTTAAAAATACTTCATTATTAAAAATGGCTGGGCACGGTGGCTCAATGCCTGTAATCCCAGCACTTTCGGAGGCTGAGGCAGGCGGATCACTTGAGGTCTGGAGTTCGAGACCAGCCTGGCCAATATGGCGCAACCCTATCTCTATTAAAAATATAAAAATTAGCTGGCTGTGGTGGTACACACCTGTAGTCCCAGCTACTCGGGAGGCTGAAGCACAAGAATGGCTTGAACCCGGGAGGTGGAGGCCGCACGACATAGAGATCGTGCCACTGCACTCCAGCCTGGGCAACAGAGCGAGACTCCGTCTCAAAAAATAAAAAAATGAAAATAATTTTATTATTAAAAAATGCTAACAACATCTGAGCCTTCAGCACGTCACATTCTTTTGGCTGGTGTACGGTCTCACCTGATGCTGACGCTGCGGACCGATCAGAGGGAGTTCACTGAAGGCTGGGGGTGGCTGTGACGGTTTCTCGAAATAAGATGACAATGAAGTTTGTCCCATCAACCAACTCTTCCTTTCACAAAAGGTCTCTCTGTAGCATGCAAGGCTGTTTGACAGCATTTCACCCACAGGAGAACCTGTTTCAAAATGAGGGGCGATCGTCGTAGACCCTGACACTGGTTTATCAACTAAGTTGATGGAATCTTCCAAATCCTTTGTTGTCATTTCAACAACGTTCACAGCATCTTCTCCAGGAGCAGATTCTATTTCAAGAAACTTTCTTTGCTCATCTGTAAGAAGCAACTCCTCATCTGTTCAAGTTTCATCCTGAGGTTGCCAGAATTCAGTCATCTTCAGGCTCCACTCCTAATTCCCTCACTATTTCCACCACGCCTGCAGCGCCTTCCTCCGCTGAGGTCCTGACACCCTGGAAGTCATCCATGAAGGTGAGAACCAACATCTTCCGAACTGAGGGTTGGAATCACCATCTTCTGAACTCCTGGTTGATGCTGTACTCTGACCTCCTCCCGTGAATCACAAATGTTCCTGGGGGCACTCACAACGGTGAATCCTTTCCAGAAGGATTTTCTGTTTGATTTTCCCAGACTCATCAGAGGAATTGCCCTCTAAGGCAGCTCCAGCCTTAGAAGATGTAGTTCTTAAATAGTAAGACTCGAAGGTTGAAATCATTTCTTGAGCCCTAGGTTGCAGGGTGGATGCGGTGTCAGTAGGCATGAAAACATTCTTCTCCTGTATGTCTCCATCAGAGCTCTCGGGTAACCAGGTGCATGGTTGATGAGCAGGAATATTTCTGAAAAGAATCTCTTTCTGAGCAATAGGTCTCAAGAGTGAGCTTAGAATGGTCGGTAAACCACGCTGTGAACACAGGTGCTGTCATCCAGGCTTTGCTGTTCCATGGATGGAACACAGGCAGAGGAGATTTAGCCCCATTCTTAAGGGCCCTGGGATTTTCAGAAAGGCACCTGGGCACTGGCTTCAACTTAAAGTCAGCAGCTGCATTAGTCAGTCTCCAACGAGAGAGTCAGCCTGTCCTTTGAAGCCAGGCACTGACTTCTCCTCTCCAGCTATGAAAGTCCTAGACGGCATCTTCTTCCAATAGAAGGCTGTTTTGTCTGCACTGAAAATCTGTTGTTTAGTGTGTTTAGCTTCATCAATGACCTCAGCTCAATCTCCTGGGGGAACTTACTGCAGTTTCTCCATCAGCACCTGCTGCTTCACCTTCACTTTTATGTTACTGAGACGGCTTCTTTCCTTCAACCTCATGAACCAACCCGTGCTGGTTTCCAGCTTTTCTTCTGTGGCTTCCTCACCCCTCTCAGCCTTCACAGAATTGAAGACAGTTGGGGCCTTGTTCTGGATTAGGCTTTGGCTTAAGGTAATGTTGAGGCTGGTTTGATCTTCTACTGAGATCACTACAACCTTCTCCTTCTCAACAATAAGGCTGTTTCACTGTCTTATCATTTGTGTGCTCACCGAAGTAGTAGTTTCAGTTTGCTTCAGTAACTTTTTCTTTGCATTCACACCTTGGCTGTTGAGTGCAAGAGGCCCAGCTTGCAGCCTTTCCTGCCTTTCAGCGTGCCTCCCTCACTAAGCATAATCACGTCTACCTTTTAATTTAAAGTGAGAGACTGGTGAGCCTTCCTCTCACTTGAACACCTACAGGTCACTGTAGAGTTATTACTTTGGCCTAATTTCAATACGGTTGTGCCTCAGGGAATAGGGAGGCCTCAGCACCAGGACAGAGACAGGTAATGGCTGGTTGGAGGAGCAGTTAGGACACACACATCTACCCATTACGTCTGCTGTCTTATGTGGGCGTGCTTCATGGCACCCCAAAACAATGACAACAGTGACCTCAAAGATCGCAGATCACAATCCCCTAGAGCAGACAGAACACTAATGAAGCAACTAAGACAACAGTGACCTCAAAGATCACTGACTACAGGTCCCTGTAACAGCAGAACACTACCGAGGAGTCTGAAGCACACGGGAATTTCCAGAGCACGGCACACATGCTGCTGGAGAATGACACCCACAGCCGTGCTCGCTGGGCTGCCCCGAGCCTCCTCTCTGTGAACACACAGCATCCGTGAAGCACCATAAAATGAGCTGTGCCTATAAAACTCACTCAATGCCCAACTTCCCAGGCACAATAAAAGCAGGGAACAGTCACAACAACTCACAAAGGTGTATGTGTGCAGAATGTATTTTCATAAAGTCCTTAGATTCTTCAAAATACCTAGCTTGTCAGAAAATAGGCATTAAAAAAACCTTAGTGAGTAGAGTAGTGGATATGAATGAAGCAATCTGAAAATATCTAGTCACAGTTTATACTGCACAGAAGAATATATTGCTGTATAAGATGCCATGATACACACAAATGACTAACACAGCCGAAAACAGAAGCTGTTTTGTGGGTGAGGCCTGAATTCCGGCCCTAAAGGAAACTCCTGTGCAGCACGGCAGTTACTCGATTCTCTCCATTCTGCAAATAGCCTAGAACGGGAGAGTGTGCCACCTGGGGGATCTGTGCAGCGCACTCGCCACCAGACTGACGTACTAGGCCAAACTTAACCAAACTTCTTTCAGACGAAGCTTGCCACAAATTTGACCTAGGTGTA
Organism: Piliocolobus tephrosceles; assembly: GCF_002776525.5. NCBI lineage: Eukaryota > Metazoa > Chordata > Mammalia > Primates > Cercopithecidae > Piliocolobus > Piliocolobus tephrosceles. The sequence continues at coordinate 500,065 of NC_045451.1, forward strand.
ACTGTCATCAATCTGTCCCAGCTGTTGGTGCCACGCCCCACCACTCGGCAGTGGAGGGCACCTGGCTCTGCGGCGCACCCTCCGGCCTGCTGGGCGTCTGCTATCGGGACCTGCAAGATCCCCAGAAATCTTTAGGAACTGGAAAGGTCAGAACTGGCCCCTGAACTCCCAAATCTAACGCCAGAGTCCACATACTATCTGTTTAACAGCAAACATTTAAAAAACAACTCAGTGTTGGTGAGGGCCTCCCTGCTGGCGACCGTCTAGGCTGACACAAGCCTCTGGGCAAGCCTCTTGGCACAGATATAAAGAGCCTTTGGTCTAGAAATTCAGTTTCTCTGGCTCCATCCTGAGGACACAGCTGAGGCGCAGGAAGGGTTCTGTGTGCATCAAACAGGGTTCTGCCCTTATCCTTCATTTCTCCCTGTATTTCCTCTGGAGAATGCACGCTGACCACCTCCCAGCCTCTTCCTCCACCCCGTTCTCCCAAGCACAAACCCAGGTGTCCACCACCTGCCCTTGACATCCCAGCGACACAAAGGCATCCAACACCAACGTCCTCCCCACCAAGACCAGCACTCTCAGGACACGTCTTGCACTATCCACTGCACCATCCTCACAGGCTCAGAACGCTTCCGCCCTCTCCGACAGCCTTCCGGGCGGGCACACAAAGGGCTCCCGCACAAACAGCAGGAAGTGCGAGACACAGTGGGCACCAAGATGTCTGCCCAGGGCTGCAGATGCTACCCAACAGCCCAGCAGACACACAGCCCACACCCAGAACAACAGAGTCTGCTTTCAAAATCCAGGCTGACCTCTGGGAAATCATCTAAAAAACAAGGTAACACACTTTTGAATCAAAGTTCTAGGACCCGCGGCTCCAGGACCCGGGGTGCCGGCCGCACTCACTTTATTCGACATCTGCTGACAGTGCTGCTCAGTTGTGTGGATCAGCGTCTGGTCCAGATCCACCATGAGCACCAGCTTCCGGTTCCGATGCAGTCGCTGCTGGTCTTCTCTTCCCAGCTTCTCCGCTTGCTACAATTAAACAGAAACAAGAAATGACAAAGTCAGTATGTTTGCATCCAAGGTAAAAACTCCAGTTTATCAAGAAACAGGAAACAAAATAAATGCGTCCCTCTCCAGCCCCCGGCATTTCCCACGGCCTGCACCCTACAGGCCGAGAGACAGGGCCGGGTCACCAACTGGGTCACGGCAACCTTGCTTGTGACCACGATTTTATAATTCAGTTAAATACATGAGCCAACGAAAACAGAGGGGAAGAGAAACTAGTTGTTTCTATCAAAGCCAATTCAATGGTATGGAGCACTCAATAAAGGTGAGCTGCAAAATTAACGAAGAAACCAAGTCAGCCGGCTGGGAGAAGGGAGATGCCGGGTGGCCCAAGCTGGGCAGCAGAGACCGGCAGGGGCCACGTGCTCAGAACCTCCCACGTTCAGCCTATTCCTGTCCCTCGAAGAGACCTGGGGGCCTGGCGACAGGCATCAGGGTGTCCCTCCACACGGGGCCCAGAGCGGTGCTAACAAGCGCCCAGTCACCCAGGCATTGGGGTCCCAGCGTGGGACACAGGACGTGACGTGCTAGGACGCACCACGCTGCCTTTCTCACTGTAACTGCCCCTCACTCCTCACAACAAAATCCTCGTCCCGCTCAGGGGGTACCTCCTCCCATGCCCGTCCCTGAAGGGAAATGCACAGAGGGGCCGGCAGGTGCCGGAAAGATGAGGGGTACTTCCTCCTCCCTTCACCCCCAGACTTGCCGGCTTTGGTCTACGCACACACATTTTACGTTCGTTTAAAGTTTGGTAACTCAGAAAACCCAGAATCCTGTATCTGGCATTTTGTTTTCCCATAAAAAGACAGACTGAAATGGTGTCCATCATTTAAAAGCACGCATTTACCAAAATCATAACACTGCAAAGTGTTTTACCTATTCACAAAATTGTGCAGCCCTGCAAGTCTGTAAGATCACAAACTAGTTTTTCTCGGCTCCCAGAGCATTTTCACCCACGGGGTGAAGTGAGGTTGGGGAGACGGCGCCTGCCTCAAGCACAGGAGGTGCCCGGAGCTGCTGACCCACAGAGCCCCAGCAACTCCTGAAATACACAGGAGGCGTAGACACTCGAAGATAAAAACCCAAATCACTCTTAACTGGGCACACGAACACCTGTTGCTTCTCTCCACCCCACGTACCCGCCGTGGGCTCTCCTGTCAGCACAAGGCAAACAGCCCTGGGATCCCCCAACCCACCCCTGCGTGTGCCCACTCTCCCGAGCCAGCTTCCCACTGGTACCAGCAGCAGCCACTCCTGTAGCCAACAAAGTGCTACCACTGCCCCCTCGCCCGACCCTGGCCACCGACTCCTTGCCATCATCTGCCCCAATAGACGCTTCGCCCTCCCGGCTCATCTGGCACACGCCTTGGCAGCGTGGCCACCTCCTGAGCTCCACAAGCAGCTGTCACATCCCTCCCCAGTTAGGACTTGGCTCGAGGGAACCCAGGCTGAGCCTGGCTGTTCACAGCTGCGGAACACGCAGGTCATGCAGCCTCAGGGCCCCGAGTCGCTTTTGCAGGCGGACTTGTCTGTGGAGAACCAAGGGCAGCCGTCCCCGTTTCAGGAAGGCAGCAGCCCCGTAAGTCATCTGTGTGACGAGGGGTTGTTTTAGTAACAACGAAGACAACCACACATCAGTGCTTCTGCAGCCGCCCTCCTCCCACAAGCCGCCCTCCTCCCGCAGCCGCCCTCCTCAGAGCACCACGCTTCCCCGACACGCAGTCGCCGACGCCCAGCTCACCTCGGAGCTCACCATCAACTCCGGCACGCTGTGCACCATGGACACGGTCGCCGTGGACAGTGGCACCTGCTGCCTCCCGTTCTTACTCTGCAACCTGTGAGTGCAAGGACAGGGTCAGCACTTTCCGCGGAGTCCCTGAGCACAGATGCACACTGGCTCTAAGTGATGGGATTCCAGCTGATCTTTAATGGACACATGCTGCTATCTGAGCACAGAACTTGGTTCTGTTGGCAACTGTGGAAACGTTCTCCACTGTTTAAAGACAGACAGGAAAACTGGTGGAAATACTGAGCTCATGGCCACACTCATGAACACACGGAGCCACAGTTCTTCATGAAAACAAACTGCAAAGTCACACAGACACAGAAACAGGCCCTCAACCATGAAAATGCAGAAAAAGTAGCTGCCGCACCTCCCACTGCCCAAGTGATAAATCCAAGAAACCACTTGGCATTAGAGGTAAAGCAGCCCCCAGCATGGGGGCGCTCGGGGGGGACCAGCCAGGCTGTCCTGAGCGAGGTGCTGCTCCAGATACTCAGCGATCTGCATCTTCACAGTCAGGAGAAAACAGACAGGTCTCAGCCCTCCAGCACCCCCACTACCACAATTGAGAATGGCACGAGGCTGGGGTGACGGCAGAGCAGGAAGGACCGCCTCCTAAGGAAACCCACTGAGTGGGACTCGCGTGGGGCCCAAGGGAGGCGTCTGCATCTGCCGCTGGGAAACCAAGGGCCTCACTGGGTCCCTCGCACAGCTTCTCGGCCTCCCGGGAGGCCACCACCTCGAGCCCCAGCAGGCAGATCTCACTTTTCTGGATACTTACTGGGTGAGGTCTTGGCCACATTCAGCACACAGGCCTTTCATGACAACCGGGTGGCTGCATCCTTCCAATTTCACCAGAACCGCTCTACAAAACACGAAGGGAAGAACACTTTAAAATCTCTTGGTTTATCATAAGAACCCTCCAGTACGAATTTTAAAATCTAAGTTTTCGTGCCAATACTACACCAACTCTTGCATAACTTTGTAAGCAGGTGGCCTCGCCCTTGAGGGCATTTCTTTGTCTATCAGACAACTTTCCACCTGTAGGTCTCTCTCACGAAAACGACACGCGAGAAACGACATGCCACCACGCCTCACCACCCCGTGCCACCCGCGGAACAGCTGAAAACACTAATGATGTTTGGTTCAAAGAGGAGACTTGCGGAGAACGTAAAAGTTGTCTCAAAATACACATTTATATGCGATCCTCTAACATTTGTGATACAGAACTTATAAAATCTAAAACTTTTACATCATTCCCAGTCTACAGAGAGCTGACGCAACTACGTCTTCCTAACAAAACTACTGTAATATTCTGGTTTTATATAAACACAAACTGTTTCATTTGTCCAAACAGTGGTCATCTGGCAGAAACCATGGAAGAAGTGCTGAAATCTGAAGGCCACGAGACCAGAAGCCGCCCAGCTCTCAGCGCCGGTCCCAGGTGCCCGCGGCCCCACACTCCCGCCCCAGCTGGGCTGCTCCGACCACCCTTCCCCGCACACATGAGGCCAGTCAGCACTCAGCGCCCACCCCTAGGTGCTCACAGCCCCACACTTCTGTCGCAGCCGGGCTGCTCCACCCACAGACATGAGGCTGTCCAACACTCAGCACCCGCCCCAGGTACTTGCAACCCCACACCCCCTCCCAGCTGGGCTGCTCTGAACACCGTGCCCCGCGAACACACATGAGGCAGCCACCCAAGCTGCATCTGTCAACGGGACCTTTCCAGGCCGGATGCCCCATGGCCCACCGAGACGCCCAGCCATGTCATCGAGAGGACACCAGGATCAGGCCGCAGGTGGGAACGAGGCGGAGCTACATCCTCCATGACCACTGTGCCATGGTGGGCTGCGCTGGGAGACTCGGAGGGGCGTGTCTGCAGCCTGCATCCTGGAGGGAGACTCGGAGGGGCAGGTCTGCAGTCTGGAGGGAGCGGAAGGGAGACTCGGAAGGGTCGGATCTGCAGCCTGGAGGGAAGCAGAAGGGAGTTCCTCCTGGGGAGGAGGATGGGCGTATGCAGATCACCCGGGAGACACTGTGCTGAGGTGACACCACACGGTGTGGTACGGGGCTCTATGCCCTCGGGGATGGAGTGGGCTGCCAGTGACCATCAAGAATCTGAGCTCCTCCGGGTCCTGGAACCCTGATCCTGACCCTACGAGGAGAGCGAGACAAGGTGGCCCTGCCCCGGCACCTCCTCTGCCCTCACCAACCCCAGGACCCATGACACTTCCCGGCCCCCACAAGCTCACACAGAGCCTCCCACCGGCCCCCCAGGAGGAAAACCAGACACACCTAAGTCAGAATCAGAAGAAACAAGAGGAAAGAGAGAGTCATTTAAAAAAAATCACAGGCCGGGCGTGGTGGCTCATGCCTGTAATCCCAGCACTTTGGGAGGCCGAGGCAGGGGGATCATGAAGTCAGGAGATCGAGACCATCCTGGTTAACACGGTGAAACCCCGTCTGTACTAAAAATACAAAAAAAAAAAAAATTAGCTGGGTGTGATGGCGGCACCTGTAGTCCCAGCTACTCAGAAGGCTGAGGCGGGAGAATGGCGTGAACCCAGGAGGCGGAGTTTGCAGTGAGCTGAGATTGCGCCACTGCACTCCAGCCTGGGCCACAGAGTGAGACTCCGTCTCAAAAAACAAAGAAAAAAAATCACAAGGAGAACTCTGTCGAGAAATCTATTCTGTAAATCCACAATTCTCAGAAGTAGTTTAAAAAACTACTACTTATTGGTTAGAAGAATCTAAATTTTTACACTCAGGTTGGGCTTTCCCAACCCAAATATGAGACCTCCTGAGCATGGACGCGACAGCACACGGGAAACTCCACCCCTGACTCCATGGGAAGGGCAGCAGGCAAAGCTTTGTTCATGCATGAAACTATTAGAAGTGTTGTGTAAAATTACCTTCAGGCTGTGTGTATACAGTGCATATGCAACAAAAGGGATTCTGCGCTTGGACTCGGGTCCCATCTCCAAGACATCTCCTTACATATATATGCAAATATTCCAAAATCCAAAAAAAAATCCGGAAATCCAAAACACTTCTCTGTTCCCAAGCAGTTTGGATAAAGGAGACTCAGCCCTTATGAGGTTTTTTCTTTTTTTTTTATTTTTTTTGAGACGGAGTCTCGCTCTGCCGCCCGGGCTGGAGTGCAGTGGCCGGATCTCAGCTCACTGCAAGCTCTGCCTCCCAGGTTCACGCCATTCTCCTGTCTCAGCCTCCTGTGTAGCTGGGACTACAGGCGCCCGCCACCTCGCCCGGCTAGTTTTTTGTATTTTTTTAGTAGAGACGGGGTTTCACCGTGTTAGCCAGGATGGTCTCGATCTCCTGACCTCGTGATCCGCCCATCTCGGCCTCCCAAAGTGCTGGGATTACAGGCTTGAGCCACCGCGCCCGGCCATGAGGTTTTTTCTTAAACCAGACAACAAAATAGTGATACCTTGTTTGAAAAGGTGTGTTAAACTTTCTAAGGGACAAGTATGATTTCTTTAATTTTATCAAAGTACTTTACAATGAATGATTAGAGTTCTGCCCTAAAATGCCCAAATGAGCAGACTTAACATAAAAAACCCAACCTCTGAAAAAAAAAGAAAAGAAAAATAAGAAAAAGAATGCACAAACCGCACACTGGACCATCCTCCCTCCCAGCCACCGCACCTGGTCAAAGACACTACCAGGCTTCACAGGCCTCAGGGACACCTGCTCCCTGCTTGCTGAGGCTGCGGGGGCCATCTCCGCCCAGGAGTCTGTGTCCCCACCGCCATCACAGCTGCACTCGGGACCTCCACATCCAGGCTCCTCCCTGGTGCCTGGCATCCTCCAACCCCCACCGCCGACTCCCCGGCTGAGCTGTTTTTGTCCACCCACAGGGCTCTGCGGCCCCACCACCAACACCTAAACCCAATCCTCCCAATGGCCCCACATCCTTCCCCTAGGCACTGCTCCTCCAGTCCTAGCAGCAACCCGACTTGGGAACCCCAGCCCCTCTAACAAGCTTCCCTGGTCTCCAGCTGACATCATTTTGCCATCAGCCTTCTGCAAGGAAACCCTGCACAGTTCCTGCCCCACGCAGGACACTAGCTGCGGGCTACTCACTCTACCCTCTGTCCCACGTACAACACCAGCTCGCGGCGGGCTCCTCGCTCCACCCTCTGCCCCACGCAGGACACCAGCTCGCGGTGGGCTCCTTGTTCTACCCCCTGCAAGGTGAAGAGAGGGAAAGGAGACCGCGGCAGCACCCGAAGCTCCTGCCCCAAGGCTGCAGGTGCAGCTCAGGTCTGAAGATTTGCGGGTCTCTGTAACCTGACGACTTCCGGCTCAGTCTGTGTGTGCCCCTGGCAATGCTGGCTGCAGGTGTTAAAGACACAGCATAAACCAGCTCATTCAGCAAGGAGGAAGCACGTACAGGGCGAGGACACTGCTGCCTCCTGCTGTGACCTCTCCTTCATGTGCACAGCTAACGGGCAGTTTGTATTTATTTGCTTTGCTCATTTTTAAACTAAAACTACGGCTTGGGAAATATTTTTTTCAGGAATCCTCAAATATGGTCTAGGAGGATTTTGCCAATCTCTCCTAAACATGTTAGCATGAAGAAAGATCTGGGGTGTCTCTAGCTTAACCAATAAATAAGTGTTGTTTTTTTGTAGAAATTGACAAGTTGGTTCTGAAATTTACATGGAAATTCAGGAAACCTGGAATCTCAATTTTGAAAAATAACAGAGAACTTTTACTACCTGACTTCAGAACTTATCAGGCATACACTATAAACACATGGAACACAGGAGTCTAGAAAGACTCAAAGTCATGACCAACCGACAACCAACCAAGGTGTCCAGCAAACTCCGTGGGGCGGGGGGGGCACCTTCCAGCCAGTGGGGCTTCACACGAACGGATAAAAGGCTGCCAAACGCCTGCAGAGTGGGTTCTGCAAAGGTTTTCTCCACTGTTCCCCACCCCGAGTCCACCCTGGGAGCTGTTCACTCTTCGCCTACTTCCAGTCCATCCTGGGAGCTGTCCACTGTTCCCTAGCACGAGTCCTGCCTGGGAAGCTGTCCACTCTTCCCACAGCCTGAGTCCTGCCTGGGAACTGTTTACTCTCCCCCCAGCCTCAGTCCACCCTGGGAGCTGTCCACTCTTCCCCCAGCCTCAGTCCACCCTGGGAGCTGTCCACTCTTCTCCCAGCCTCAGTCCACCCTGGGAGCTGTCCACTCTTCCCCACCCTGAGTCCACCCTGGGAGCTGTCCACTCTTCCCCCAGCCTCAGTCCACCC
>NC_045451.1:508212-526269 GCF_002776525.5 Piliocolobus tephrosceles
CTGTCCACTCTTCCCCCAGCCTCAGTCCACCCTGGGAGCTGTCCACTGTTCCCCCAGCCCAAGTCCTGCCTGGGAAGCTATGTGACCCCTTGCACAGTGACCCTAGGCTGTCACAAAGGATGGGGGCCTCCTGCTCCAAAGAAGGGCTGGTAGCAAGGCCAGGTGCCACCTGCCTTCCCCAGCACAGGTCTAAGAGCGAGTGTGAACTGGCCCTGCTTCCCACAAACAGCCTCCCTTGGGCCATCAGCTCAGCCTGAGGTCTGAAAAATGTTGACCATAAGCTGAGTTGGGCGTGCACTGCCTGCTGTCACCAACAGCGTAATACGAGTCAGACAAGAGCCACTGCAAAACCGAGGTGCCACAGACACCTACAGCAGATGCCTAGTTCTATATGAGGAAAGAAGCTTCTAGAACAGCATCACAAGCTGTAACAGCTGGGTCTTGACAGACAAGGAGGAAGCAGGTGAGGGCTGGAAATGATAACCACACAAGGTCCCGGTGGCAGAGCCAAGGCCGGCTCCTGACACCAAGGGCACCTGCGCCCAGTGCACGTGGGCAGCACTCCCCAGGCTCTCAGCAACGTGGACCAAACGCAGACCTTCCGTAGAAAATCGTTCGCATACTAGCCACATCAGAGTCACGTAATTTTCTGTACTGGGGTCAAAAGGTTCTGCCTGTCTTATTCTAGTGGAGGCTCTGCTCCCCCAGGACCCCTGTAGTGGCTGGAGACACTCCTGGATGTCACACCTGGAGGCAGGGACGCTGCTCAGCATCCCACAGCATGCAGGACACTGCCAGCCAGGCCATCTGGCTCAGAATGTCTGTGTGTGCAAAGGCCGGGAAACCTGCTTGCAGACAGGGAGCAGAGAGCAACGTATTTCCTTTCTTAATACGAGTCATTTCTACACTTCGTCTTTGCAGACACTGACACAAAACAGGGGTGAAAAGCCCTGAACGCTTCCACTCCAGCCTCCATGCTCCAGCCTCCACGCTCCAGGCAGAGAAATGTCTCCACACCTTAAAAAGGGGAGTGGCACACTGTGGATTCTTTAACACGGATACAGGATACACAAGCGTAAAAACACCCCAACCAAAGAGCTCAGCCCAAAAATGTCAAATCAGTCACCAATAAATGTTTTCTGGTTTGTCCTAAAGAAAATCCATGAGAAAGCCATGATATGCAATTTCTAAACAAGTTATCTTCCTCAAAATGCCCAAGTAGAGTAAGTACCCAACTCTCCGGGGTTCTGGGCTCTCAGCTTCCCCAGGGGAGGTCCGAGGGCACAGGTACATCAGAGAGGACTATGGGCTGGGCCTGGACCACAGACACCATCACCTCTGAGCATCAGCTCCACGTGGATCCAACCTTCTCCCTTCCTTCTACAGATCAGGAGGGTTCCAGGGTCTTCCTTAAGTTCCATCATTCTGAGTATAGAAATGTATTTAGAGGGAAGAGTGTACTTTTTGCACCTAGACCTTGGGTTTCCAAATGCCATTCTCCACTAAGAGGACGCAAGACTTGTTAAGAGAATGGTTGATTCCAGGACTGTGGCCAGGAGAGCAGCAGCCACGAATCTGTTACGCACACAAAGTGGCAGTGCTCAGCCGCCGGGAACCAGCACCGCGGGGACCCCGCCAGCCACAGCTGGGATAAACTGTGTGTCAAGGCAAATAAGAACAATAACAGATTATAAGCCATTAAAGAAAATAAGAAGCCATGAGCCTGCACTGCTAAATAGGCATGTTGATTACTTGTTCTTTTTTTTTTTGAGACCGAGTCTCGCTCTGTCACCTAGTTTGGAGTGCAGTGGTGTGATCTCGGCTCACTGCAACTTCTGCCTCTGGGGTTCAAGTGATTCTCCTGCTTCAGTATCCTGGGTAGCTGGGACTGCAGGTGAGCACAACCACGCCTGGCTGTTTTGGGATCCCTGGCTGTTCTGGGATTACAGCATGAGCCACTGTGCCGGGGCTTACTTGTTCTTACGGCAGAAAGCCAACCAAAAAATGGAGAAGAAATGCTGGAATTGAGACCACTACCCCTGGAGTATCATCCTAGAAATGAAGCGATTCCAAAACGGTGGGTCAGCTTGGTAAGAATGTAAGGTATTTATGTAGTAACAAAGTATATCTTTCAAGTTACTGAATCACAACAGGAAACGCAGTAACTTTTTGCAACAGACACCAACTTCACCAAACGCAGGCTCTGGGACAGTCTTATCAGTGCATTGCTGTGATCTAACTGAGGGACGTCCTACAAATAATCCTACAAAACCAGGCAATGATAGATACTGAAAGAAAGACAGACAGAGGAGCTGACTCATGAGGGTTCAACCAGCGACGCCACGTGGGGCCCATGGTTTGCTTTTGTTACAACGGACTTTAAAAGGACTGCCAGGAAATCTGTGGAGCAGGAAACCGCACTGTGTGGACGTTCATTTCTGATTTTGGTAACTGCACGGCCATTATGTAAGAGAACGTCTTTGTTTTCAGGAAACAGAAGTATTTAGGGGTGAAGTGACATCACACCTGCAACTAACTCTCCCAACTCCAGAAAAAAGTGCGTGTGCGTGGGCAAAGATAAGTACACTCAGCAAAGCATTAACAGTCGCGGAATCTGGGGTGAAGCTGGTGTGAGAATTCTGTGCACTGTTACTGCAACTTTGAAGTCAAAAATTATGTCCCAAAAGAGCCCGAGTGGTTGGGTGTGGTGGCTCACGCCTGTAATCCCAGCACTTTGGGAGCCCAAGGCAGGATCACCTGAGGTCAGGAGTTCCAGACCAGCCTGGCCCACATGGTGAAACCATCTCTACCAAAAATACAAAAATTAGCTGGGTGTGGCCAGGAGCAGTGGCTCATGCCTGTAATCCCAGCACTTCGGGAGGCCGAGACAGGTGGATCACCTGAGGTCAGGAGTTCGAGACAAGCCTGGCCAACATGGTGAAACCCTGTCTCTACTAAAAATACAAAAATTAGCCAGGTGTGGTGGCTCACGCCTGTAATCCCAACACTTAGGCTGAGGCGGGTGGATCACCTGAGGCCAGGAGTTTAAGACTAGCCTGGCCAACATGGTGAAACCCTGTCTCTACTAAAACCACAACAATTAGCCGGGTGAGGTGGCGGCACCTGTAGTCCCAGCTACTCAGGAGGCTGAGGCAGGAGAATGGCTTGAACCCGGGAGGCGGAGCTTGCAGTGAGCTGAGATCGCACCACCGCACTCCAGCCTGGGTGACAAGAGTGAAACTTCATCTCAAAACAAGAAACAAACAGCCTGAAAGGAACAAGTGTTGTTGTTTTGTCTCCTCTGTAGCCACAGGGGAAGGAGGGTGCTCCAGCACCAGCCCCAGGCTGGAGTCCAGTGCTGTGCACACAGCAGTGCAGTCGTCAGCTGTGGCTCATACTCTGCACCTGGTTCAGTCGCCCAAAGCCCAGACACAGCCCTCTGGGAGAACCTGCACAGCGGGGCTCTGGCAGCGGTTCCTGAAGCTGTGGCTGTAAAGCACAACGTCTGAGGAATGTGAAGAAGAAACAAGGGCAGTCCAGCCTGATTCCCCATGTGGCACACACACATCCACACAGAGCCACGGCTGGGAAGCTTCAACACTGTCACTGTGGTCTAGAGCGAGTCACCCAACAAAACCAGTTCCCAGCACAGGTCAAAAGCCATGCGGTGCCACGTGCACCACACCATTCAGACTCTACTGCCCTCTCTGCTGGCTAAACAGACCTGCAACGAAGGTCCTTGCCTCAGAACCTCAACAGACCCCAGGGAGCCATGGTGTCAAATGCTTCCAGTGTGAAAACACTTTAACCCCCTGGTGGTATGCTCAGGACAAAAAGCCAACTGCCATGGAGCAGGCCCACCAGCGAACTGAAAGTCAACGCGATGCTGGGTACCGACTCGCTAACTCTGTCATTCCCACCAGTTCACAGCACAAAAAATGCACCAAAACAGTATGACACCAGCGTTATTCACCATTTAAAGCACCACAGGAAAATTACTCTTTCAAAAGCTACTTCAAAAATATTACAAATATTAAATGAGTTAAATTTTAGCTCCAGTTCCTCTTAAAATTGTAAGGAATTTTGTACATATATGATGCTAAATATATATTTAAAAATCTATCAAGACCATCTCTTCATAATCTTTAAAAGGTATATTTATCCTTTAAAAAATATCACCTGAATCCTTTGAAACTCATCGGTTCCATTCTCTCTACATTCTCTTTCTCCACGAAATATAAGCAGCAGTTTTTCTGAGACAAAGAACTTATTTCAGTTTTGATATTTGTGCACTTCTAAAATACACATAAAACGGAGAATTCATCCATTCTTCTGTACCCAGATACTAGATGATTTCATGTAACCCACTTCAAAACTAACTTTAAAGGAACCATGAAAATGGAGGCAAATCTGGTAACACACAACATTTCTGAAACCTACCAACTATTTCCAGGCAGACATGCTCCAAAGGCCTTTATCTAAAAGATTAGATCAGAGATACCTAAAAATCACGACAAAGGTCAATCACAGATGAACACAACCAAGGAAGGACCGAGGCCCAGTGGTTTTCTGTTAGGTGAAAAGTGGGAAAAACAAAGCAAAGCACCTGAAGTGCACCTTACCCACGTTCAGCGGGCGACAAACCGGCAACCCCCGCGTTTCAGAGACAGATGTCTTTTCTAAAGCATCATTCTTTAAACAGTGCAGGCAGCAACAGGGAAGAATAAAATTATTCTAAGGAATTATTAGAATTGTTAATAATAAAATTATTCTAAAAGACTTACCAGTTCATCAAGATTCTCGGTACCCGGATGAAAACGAACTCTCCTTATTTCCAGGACCTGACACTCAGATGACGACGTTCATGCAGGACTGAACCACATTTAGAATTTCCAAAGCTTCTACTCCCCAATCACAGAATAAAGTGGGGGGACTAATCTTGGGTAGTAGCCTATTCTAACTTCATTACTATTTCTCAAAGATTCCTATTCTAAAATCTATAAAGCAATAAAGATAGACAGCAATGTTTCTCCTGCTCTTCTGTAGCACCCTCACACCCCGCACTGGCCAATGCAGACGCTCTTCCCGCGGACCAGCTAAAGGCATAGGTGAGGCCAGTCGACATCATCAACCTTCGCACATGGCCTCCACTTGTTAGTTCTCACTGGTCACCGCAGGCTTCTTGATTATTTTAGGTAATTTCCCCTTTCTTTGGAGATTTAAATATCTCCCTGTGAGTGGGAAAAAACCAAAGCAAAGAAATCTGTAGGAAAAGAAAGACTTAAGTTTCTGAAAGATGATGACCTGTCAGAATTCCTATTAAAATAATTGTACTCCACTACACGCTACTGTGCTAGCTACTCCCCCTACACTGGGAATCTCCATGGCTGCAACCTGGTCTACAGAGAGCAGCACGCGGAGGACCAAGGACGGAGGCTCTCTCAAGGCCCTAAGCACACCACGAGGTCCTGCACCGTCCTCACCCGGGCCATCGACACCGTAAGGGGCACCGCGGAGAAACGAGGACTAGAGACCACGAGGTGCCTGCACCGTCCTCCTCAACAGAACCCTCACACCCCGTAAGGGACAGGGCAGGTCCAAACTTCTTGGAACCTCAGTTTCTCTCCTATAGAGTGAGGAGGCTCTTCTGCCAGATAGGATGAAGCCTGACAAAAACATATAATCTTATTAAAGATCAGAACAACAAGCTAGTGACTATTGTAACTTCACCCAAATGTAGTACTTTTAAGTTCCTAGAATGGTTCTTTGTCTAAAAATAACCACTCATGTGGTTAGGATGAATGCTGTTGATAACAACAATGAAGGCAACAAGCGCACGGACCCCCCTTGCCTGGCTGGTGCTGGTGCTTTTCACAGATTCACTCACACCTGCTATTCACAGAGGGAGGTTTCACGGGGCCACAGGTTCCATTACCTCTCTCCACTGTGCTCTGCCTCAGTAACCAACACCAGGCGACACAAGACTCACTCACACATACCACGTGGGATTCTTTCTTTGCTAAAATTCCGTGCTATAAAGAACTGTTTAGACTGACGTTCTGATCTACGCTCAGGACCAGCATGTCCTCTGCTCCTCGGCACTGTGAGCATGCTGGCTGCTCGTGTACAAGCAACAACCACACCTCTCAGTTTCTCAAACACAGTCTCAGCTCAACAAGTTACTGTCAAGCAGCTGGCGGCCAGCAGGGTCAGGAGCCACCTTCACTAAGCTGACAGCACATGAGCGGACGCTGGAGCTCAGCACACTCAGGCGGCTGCTGCTGTCTGCTCTCTGCAAACTCCAGGGTAGCAGATTTAATGCTATGTTTTCAAAGATACTTCCCGTTATTCCTGAAAAACAAGTACGTTTATAAGCCCTGTGAAAGGATCAAGATGAAGAAATAATAACGGGGCAGGCACCCCCCAGTCCCAAAACCATCCTGGGCGGGAAGCTAATTCACAACGCCTGCGGGGCGAACACAGCGACCAGACCAAGCCTCAAGAGAGCCACGCTGTCCTCCCCCCAATTCCACAGCTCGTCAGCAATGTCCTCAACAGCACCCTCGGGAAACCTGATTTCCCAAGACTTTCTCCAAAGGCCCCTGACCAAGCAGCCACCAGGGCACGCAGGCACCCACTAAGCCCTTGAGGGACCAAAACTGTGTGGCCACATCAAGGGCTTCACCCCAGCCAGAATTCCACAGTCAGATCGCCTGCGCGTTCCTCAGGCAGCTACCCCGACACCCCAGCCAGAATTCCACCGTCAGATCGCCTGCGCGTTCCTCAGGCAGCCACCCCGACACCCAAGCCAGAATTCCACCGTCAGATCGCCTGCGTGTTCCTCAGGCAGCCACCCCGAAACCCCGTTTCTGACACCTGCGTTTCTGACCCGTCAGCTGGGCAGGACCTGCACTCTCTCACCAGGAACCACAGGGTTCCATCAGCGCCGGGGGGTCCGTGCTAAAAGTGGGGGACTCTTTCCAGCACAAGTCCAGGAGCAGATTCCGGACCTCCCCTGCCCTCACACACAGATGAGCTGAAGCCAGGGTCGGAGCCTCCTCAAAAGCAGTTGTGGATTCTGCCGTGCTGGTCTGTACAAGTGCATGTTATTTGCATAACCTGAAAGGGGTGCTCTAAGGATCAATACACAATAATCAGTCTACAAACATTCAACCAAATGCTTGCTCTCCCAGATAAAGATCTCAGGAACCTGTAACTTCAAGAAAACTTTTAGAGGTTGTCAGGATAAGTCAATTCTAAAACAGCCTCTGTGCAATTCTGGGAACTTGCTCAGTAAAAGTCAAACACCTGGGCTAGCAAGCAGAGTTACTGACGGTTTAAGGCAGTTCCTCTTCCCTGATGTCCTCACCTTCCAGCCTCCAACTGGTATGACACCACAGAAGAGAACCATGGAGCTGCTGCTGGAAATGGCCACACCAGCAATCAGAGAAAAAAAGAAAAACACGGGAAAAACCTTTCAAGTTGAAAGTTCTGTAACTCAGGCTCTCTGGAGGAAGGGAGATGCTTTTCACCAACCGACGTCCCAGAGGCATCGTGGGGACGAGAACTAAAGTCATGCCCATCACCTTCCAACATCAGGATGGAATTATGCCCAATATTCTCCACGTCCTCAAAAAGCGGCACCATCTGTTACGGGAAGACTTCCATATATCATCAGTCCCTCAGTCTCCACGGGGGACGGGCTCCAGGACTCCTTCAGATTCTGCAGATACTCAGGTCCTGCAGTCAGCCTGGAGAACCCACGGATCCAGAAAGTCAGCCCTCTGTATAAACAGGTTGGGCTCCACACCCAGCAAACAGTGTCGGGCATGGAACCCACGGATGCAGAGAGCAGACGATTTACTGAAAAACATCTACGTAAAGGTGGTCCTCGCAGACCAAACCAGGTTGTTGGAGGGTCAGCTGCAAAGTGTACAGAGCTGCTGAGCTGGAGCTCATGTCCTGGAGAGATCCGTCACTGTTGGGCTTTAAGCAAAAGCTGTGGAGATTTCTACCTGCAGCTCTCTACAGAGAGACGTCGGCAAAGCCACCACAAGTCTACACTGCGGGGCGCTACTCCCATCACAGGCGTGCTGCCAGAGAAATGCACTTGTAACACCCACCCTGTTCACAAAATCTGTCAACAAGTGACTTAATCTAGTAATTTTCAACTGTGTTCCACAAAGGTGCAGCAGGCATTTTGGGGAGGCCAACACATAGCGGCTCCCAAGAGCAGCGCACCAAGCCAGGGCAGCGTCCTGGGGACGGAATGGAGCCGCTGTCAGCAGCATGGACTCCTGCTGCAAATGCACCTCCCGAATTCAGCTAGCTAACAACCGCGAGGCAGGAGCCTGATTCCAAACAGACAACCAGAACTGCCAGGGCACACGCACACAGGGCTTCAGACTAAAGCCTTTCCAGCCGCTCCTTCCTGGATCTATGGCACCCATGCCCACTGCAAGGGCAGGAACACCTCCGGAAATGCTGACGTCACACCACCACACTCCCCAGAATGCTCATAAAACCCCTGTCCACAAACCCACAGGAGTACACGGAAATGGGAAAGGAGGTAACACCAGGTAACACCGCCTGTGGCTTTCTCTAAGGCAGGGATTCACCTGCCACCAGTGGACTGGAGGCAGACAGACGAGCCTCCTGGAACTAGAGGAACACCTGGTGCCACACAGACGCTCTGAGGAGAAATGACATCACATCAGTGTCTCAAAGGGCCCTGTGACGAACCATGCTGTGAGGTACCCCAAGATCTCAAACAGCACCTCCCTGTAAAACAGTACTGACTGCTGGGAACCTGCCATCAAACTAATCAGCCGGCTGATTGATGCACTGGGTTGTTTTATTCACTAGACTGACTGAACATGGAGTTTCAACACTACCTAGTCACATAACCAAGCTATTCACCTGTCTGGGTCAAAGTGGCCCTTTCTGTACAATCAGAGGAACAGAACGAAACATCAGTAGGGCTCTTCGATCCTGGGGGTTTCTGCCCCGGGAATACACCAGCATTGGGGTCTGCCTCCACAATCCTGGCAGGTATGACCAGTGCCCACTGAGGAAGCCGTGCAGGCATTTCCTGGGAGGCACGGCCCTCAACCTCCCAGCCCCACCCACCAGCACGCAGGGGACAGGAGTGGGTGCCCGTGCAGAGGGTTGAGGACCCAGGCTCTGTCTCCAAACGAAGCGGAGCCAGGACGTTCTGGGGCTGTGATGGGAAGACTCCTGTCCCAGTCCTCACTCCTGTGGAACCAGGTGCAGAGCAGATCCCCAACAAACACAGGGTCAGGGCAAGCCACAGGGACGAGGAACGGCGGCTGCCGAGGAGGGAGAGACTGGCATCCCCAGAAGGAGCGGCATCATTCCAAGACGGAGCTCACGCCCGGCCCACTGCAGGCTGGAGTGCCCACCTCTCCCTGGAGTTTCTGTTCTGACAATCAAAACCACCACAGCCAGGCGCACACGCGTGCCCCCGTGCCTGCCCATCCCAGAACACAAGGGTAGATTCAGACACGGCTAGACGCTTCGGTGTTACGGAAACACATCCCAGAAGGGGTTCTGGAGTCAGAGCACAGTTACGGACAGCTGTGGAGTCTGTCACACGCCCACATCACCTGAAGCAGCTTGCAACAATGCCCACTGTGGTCAACCACGGGGCCACTGCCTTCGCTGCAGGCCTGGGTTCCGCCCGTTCCTTAGCCACGAAACAGAGCTGCACCAGGTTTTACAACTGCGTTTCACAAAGTTTACAAAAATTTAAAGATGTGCACACGCCCAACAGTTTATATTTCAATAATAGGTCTGGAGCCTGCCTGATGACTCTTGCGCTCACAGCCACCCATGAGTTTTCCCAAGTCACAAAGGTGGAGCTAAAGGAAGGGGCGGGGATTATCACAGCAGAAGGAAAAAACAAACACCATCGCTTTCCCAAACAGTAACTTCGTGTCGCTACGCAGGACCCTTTCATCTCAAAATGCCCCCCGATGGTAAAACCACAGGTGGTGACTATCCAGTTTCAAGAGAGAAGCGCAGTGCCCGCGTTCCGCTTTATCTCCCCGTCCCCTGGGCGCCCCTGCCCACGCGGCCGCAGCAGCCCGGCCGGTCCCCCAGGACCCCTCCCCGGAGCCGCCCGCCCTCGGCCCCGCCCGGCCCGGCGCACTCACCCTGGAGCGACCACCTGGCCCGGCTGCGCGCACAGCTCCCGCACCACGCCCGCGCGCTCCGACCTCAGCCTGCGCTCCGGCCGCGCGGGGCGCACGCAGCCCCCGGAGGCTGCACGGGACTGAGGCGCCCCAGCGGGCTGCGCGGAGGCGGCGGCCTCGAACACGGCCAGCACCGAGCCGATGCGCACAGCCGCGCCCGCCGCCACCCTCCACTCCAGCAGGCGCAGCGGCGCGGGCCCCGGGCAGCGCACCTCGGCCACGGTAGCCGTCGGGGCGCCCTCGCAGGAAACGCAGCCCGCGGCCGGCACCTCCATCGCGGACAGAGGGCGGCTGGGCGGTCGCTACGAGGCCTGCGCTCAGAGCGCAGCGCCCACCGCGGCGGCACGACCCAGGCGGCGACGCTGTAGTTCCTCCCGGTACCGGCTTCCACCGGCCGCCTGGCCCGCGCCGACTTCCTGGAGGGCGCGTGACGTCACGGCAAGGGCGCCGCGTGCGTGCGTGCGTACGTGCGCGTGTAAACACGAGCGCCGCGCGAGCGTCGGGGCGGGCTCCGTTTTGGGACCAAGTCTGCGTGCCGGCTGCGGAGTACTGCGTTCCTGCGCCCTGCTTTTCCTCGGGGAGCCAGCACCGTGGAGCAGTGGCATGCAGCGCGGCCCGCTGTCCCCCAGTCCCAGTGACGGTCCTGGCGCGCTCGGAACTTCGTGTCCCGGCGTGCATCGTGGGCAGGGCATGGCGGGACTACGAGTCCCAGCGTTCAACGCAGGCGGGCAGCCTATTACCCCGTCACACGCGGAGACCCAGCCTCCTGAGACTACGAGTTCCGGCATGCACCGCGAGCCGCTCTCCTCGACTTCCGTCGCGCACTGTGAGTCCCAATGTCGCGAGACTACGGGTCCTGGCAGACCGTGCTGAGGCTGTTGGCGTTCGGGTGGCCCCGCCTCGTGTCCCGCCCCGTGTCCAGCCGGGACCCCACGCCGCGGGAGCTGCTGGTCTTCTCTTCCTCCGACCTCCCCTTCGACGCGGAAGCGCAGGGGCAGGTGCGCCGCCCTCGGCCCACGCAGGCGGTGGGCCCGCTTGGGGCAAGGCGCCCGAAAGCCCCTGGTGGGTTCAGAAAATCCGAGCGACCGCAGCGGGAGGGCGGGCACGGCGCGTGGTCCCAGTGGCCCCGGGCGAACCCTGATGAGCAGCAGCCGCAAGTGTCTTATTAAAGGAGAGCCAGTTTCTACGTTTGTCGGGAGTTTACGTGAATTAAGCTGGCGGGCGGGCGGCCCAGCCTGTAGTCCCAGCACTTTGGGAGGCTGACGCGGGCGGATCACTTGAGCCTGGGAGTTGGAGACCAGCCTGGGCAACATAGCAAGACCCCATCTCTAAAATAGATTCATTAATACTT
This sequence comes from Piliocolobus tephrosceles, assembly GCF_002776525.5. Classification (NCBI taxonomy): domain Eukaryota; kingdom Metazoa; phylum Chordata; class Mammalia; order Primates; family Cercopithecidae; genus Piliocolobus; species Piliocolobus tephrosceles. The sequence goes on from NC_045451.1 coordinate 519,778, forward strand.
AGCCGGACGCTGTGGCTGAGGTCCCAGCTACTCGGTCGAGGCGGGAGGCTGGACTGAGCCAGGCAGCTCTGGACTGTTTTTACTTTTTCAGCCTTAATACGTGCCCGAGTTCTTTTTTTACTGTGTATCTTTGCCCTTACATATACAAGTGTTATGTACAATTGAGATTATCCTGTATTTGCCTTTTCCCCTCACCTTTATATGGTGGCTTTTCTCATGTTAGTAAACATTTTGGAAACTGTCGGCCTAAAAAGAAGCGGAGGCAGTTTCTTTAAGTAGAGAGTTTATTTGGGCCACCCTTGAGGAGCACAAATTCAAGGCACCCTGAGTGTGACTCCGATTAGCAGTTAGCAGTGGGTTTTAAAGGCAAAAGAGGGAGCCAGAGAGTCGACTAAAAGGAACTTGTTTGTCAGGAATTTCACTGGTTTACAGAAATAGCATTGATTAGTGACTGACTCTGTGTTGTTAAGCTGTTGAGTGTGGGTGTAGTGCCCAGTGTGGCGTTATTAGGTTAATTTATAGCTGTTTGTAGCGCTGTTGCCGCTGGTCGCAGTTTAAAGAGATGAACACAGGTCAAGGGGTAGTGGGGCGTGATTGTCACCTCATTTGAATGTCTCTCTCGGCCTGATAATTAAAAGGACTCACGTTCCTCAGATAGAAATTGTTTTCTCAAAACCATTTACATTTGGTAATTAGAACGGCACAGAATGGGCACGGTGCCTTTTAGCCCTCACCATTACTTGCTGTTAGGAGTGCATTTTTTGTAGCTGCGGGTTTTTGCCTGTCTCTGCTGCCTTCTCCAGCCCCTGCCCCCATGACTGCAAGGGAAAACGTGCGGCGCTCACGAGAGAGCGTTTATGGGATTTGTAAAAAATAGAGATTGTGGGAAAATGGCACCAGCAGTCACAGTCTTTCAGTTTCTCACAATCCCGTAAGGACAGAGCAACCAGGTAACAAAACTAAAAGCGTGGGCAACATTTACAAGGCCACTGGATGATGAAGAATTCCCATGAAGCCCTCGTTGACACTGTAAGGACAGACTACTCAAATGTAGCCTGAAGCTGCCTGCTTACATTCTCTTAAGTTTAGCCTGTAGGTTTCTCCATACGTAGTGATCTGTAATCTAACTGCATGTGTGGACAGAGTATAACCTACTCTTGAACCAGTCACAGGTGGTCAGCTCTTCAAACTCTGTTTCAATAGGCCAGATGCGAACTGTAGCCGCCCTGCTGTTTGCAGGCCTCACCTCTGCCTTCTGGGCCTCACTCCTTTTTCTGTCCGGAAGTCTTCGGCCCCACAGCGGCACTGGAGTCTCTCTCAGCCTGTTGTGGTTTGAGGGGCTCCCTGATTCCTGAATCATTCTTTGCTCAGTTAAACTGTTAAATTTAATGTTTCTCAAGTTTTCCTTTGAACACTCCCAGCAGTACAAGCCCTGGGTGATGTCAGCGCCTGCGAGAGAGAAAGTGGTGGTGAACAGGTTTGTCTCAAAGGATGTTGATATGTATCAACGTTCCCTATTTGAACCTGTTCCCACCAGCGGCGTGTGAACCTTGGTTTGAAAACACAATTCTGTAAAAGGGGAAGAACCCTGTGTTATTTAGGGATTTGAAACGCAGACCTTGATGGAACTGACAGACTGATCTAGGTAGACAGATGTAGACATCCCTAGATGATTACAACTCCAACCTGGGTAGTGCCCTGTGGTCTTCCAATTAGAGATGCTAGACAGCAAATGAAACTGACCTTGCCTTTAATTGGTGTGCTACCTTTGGTTAAAATCAGCTATCTTACAGGTATCATGAAATAAAACTTTAGTATCAACAGATTGAAACAAATTTATTGGGAAGAAAGTGAGGCCACAGTCAGGAAAATTAGCATAAGCCACCATCTCTTAGTCAACAGTCTTAGAAACAGATGTGTTTCCCAGAATTCTGAATTGTTCTGACGTTAGGAAAGTGATGTGTGCATGTTCCATTTGGGGGCCTGGGGCAACACCCTCATCAAACTGATGCTCCTGCAGCAAAATACAAGCAGGGTGAAAAGGATCATGGGTAGTCTCATGCCAGTTCAGGTTAGACTTTCCTGCCAAATGAAGTACACAGAACTTTCCATGTTTAGAACTATGGATTTGGGCGAGACACTGTGGCTCATGCCTGTAATCCCAGCACTTTGAGAGGCCGAGACAGGTGGATCGCTTGAGCCCAGGAGTTCAAGACCAACCTGGGCAACATAGCGAGACCTCATTTCTACAAAAGATTAGCTGATTGTGGTGGTGTGCACCTGTCTGTAGTCCCAGCTACTCAGGAGGCTGAGGTGGGAGGATCCATTGACCCTAGGAGGTCAAAGTCACAGTGAGCTGTGATTGCACCACTGTCCTCCAGCCTGAGCAACAGAGCGAGACCCTGTCTTTAAAAAAAAAAGGATACTGGGGCCACAGATAAGAGGTATGGGACTGTAATGCAGTCACCTTTACGTAATGGCCCAGGGGAAAGGAGGAATCTCACACCCCGGAATTGTAGGTTTGTCCGTGTCTCGGTGGTTTTGGTGAAGCCTCTGATCGCTTTTCCTTACTGATGTGTGTTTCCTCCAAACTCACCTGTGTTGTTTGATTGGCATACAAGGGTCCGTGCTACGAGGCCAGGACAGAAGGAGGTTAAGGGGAAGGACAGCAGTTGTTGAACCTCGGAGCTCACTAGGCACAGATGAGAAAACGTAATACTTCTGTCAACCTAAAGAACAAACAGAGAAAGTCTCTCTCAAAGAAAAAGTTTTTTTTTTTTTTCAAGCATAGAGCATTGCAATGGGAATATACATTCCACAGTAAAGGCTGTATATTCAGAGGGGGAAGGAATCACGTAATTATTTTGAGATAATGGTCCTTGGTACAGAGATCGGTAACGAGGATCCAGTCTGGGGTTGGACAGGCAATTGCTGGGCAGGTGATCTTGCCAAAGCACCTTTTGTGTAAAGTTATGATGGCTTTAGTGCCAGGTTTTGGGTTTTGTCATCGTTTTTGTTATCAGGTGTGCAAGCATGAGAACCCTCTCTTCATGGCCTTCCCTGACAGTTTGTCAGGGGTGTTGTGTACAAGCATGTTGTGTACACCGTGTGGTTAGGTTTGGATGCCTCTCCGTGCTGAGATGGACCTGTCGTTGCTGGTGGTCTCACCCCACTTTGAGGGGAATGATTGCTGACTAGGATCCAGTGTCAAAACCCTTTTAGCCACGTTTGAGCAGCAAGGGTGGTTTGAAGGGAGTGGCTCCCTGGATAAGTCTACCTGGAGTGCATTGTTAAGTTCAATTTTGTCTTTTCCATGATCTTTTGCTATCATCTGAAAGTGCTGGGCCAGCATTATACTGTTAGGAGTTGTACTTCTGCAAATCAGTTAACAAGTAGCCAGGCGTGGTGGCTCATGCCTGTAGTCCCAGCTACTCAGGAGGCTGAGGTGGGAAGATTGCTTGAGTCCAGGAGTTCAAGGTCAGCCTGGACAACATAGCAATACCCTATCTCAAAAACATGATCTTTATTCCTATGTATCCTGGATGGAAAAAAAATTGACAAGGAACAGATACAAAGTTCAAAAAGGGGAAATAAAAAGTAAAATTAATAGTGATATGGCAATCCCCGTTTGCACCCATGAACCCAGCAGGCTTAAAGACAATGGAATGAATCAGCGACCATAGGGAATTAGGTAAGACTTGAATGACGTGGCCTGTTTTCTTCTTTTGTGTATGTGGGTCTCAACTTTCCCCGAGGAATTGATCCAGGCACCACAATAAGAAATGCACAGGCATTTTCTTATTTAACCAATGAATACTAAATTATTATTATTATTTTTTTCTAGATGGAGTTTCACTCTTGTTGCCCAGGCTGGAGTGCAGTGGTGCAATCTCAGCTCACTGCAACCTCCACCTCCGGGGTTCAAGTGATTCTCTTGTCTCAGCCTCCGGAGTAGCTGGGATTACAGGCATGCACCACTACGCCTGGCTAATTTTTGGTATTTTTAGTAGAGACGGGGTTGGCCAGGCTGGTCTCGAATTCCTGACCTCAGGTGATCCACCCGCCTCGGCCTCCCAAAGTGCTGGGATTATAGGCGTTACTAAAGGATTTTTAAAGGTTATGCTCTGTTAGGTTACCAACGGAGGCTACTGATGGTGAAATTTCAATTTCATCATTATCCCGTCAAGTGTAAAAGATAGACATTAAGAGGAGTTGAGGAGTTAGGGTCTTGTGATATGGAGTCTTGTTCCAATGTCTAGGGAAAAACTGTTTACAACATGAAAACATCAACTTTTCCTTCCAGTTTGCAGGTTGAATATCTCTGGTTGTGGCATCAAGTGGTTTGGTGAACCTTATGTGTGGACCATACATCAGGCATGAGGCTTGTTTCTTAAAATGTGTTTAGGTTCATCTTACAGGGCTTTAGGAGAGAAGCAGTTTTAGTTTTTAGTTGGAGAATTATAGCCAAACGTTGGAGAAAATTAGGAGAATTCAGGACTAGCCCATTCTACAGGTAGATAACAAGAACTCGAAAACAAGGCTCAGAGCTACAGTCTAATAACAAGGGCATGATAATTTTTCTTTAGAAACAACTTTTTCTCCCTACACTGATCACATAGGTTATCAGATTTAAAAAGCTCTTGAGGCTAGAAAGCCAAACCTGGGCAGATTGTACTTACATTCTGAATGTTTCTGGGCCTGCCAGGAAATGACAATTTTTATTTACTGATTGTAAGGCTGGAAAGCCTTAAAACCAGGCTTTCTATGGATATCTTCAAATATGATACAGTCAAAACCTCTGTACTATAATCAAATGTTTCCAATTATATGCTGTAAAGAGAGAATAGATTTTTGTTGAACTTATATAAATAATTATATTGTACTTAAAACTAAGAATATACATGAATAGTTTCCAAATTTTGGAAGACTCAAGTAGACAGAAAAATCAAATGCCTCCACCTTTGTTCACTAAACTATACCAAATTGTTGTAAACTGTAGACAACTTTTGAGAGACAGTTTTCTTAAATCTGGAAAGTAAAACATGTAGGTAAAGAACTAAAAATGTTTCAAGAAAAAGTCATTAAAACATCTGTGATAATTTTTAAATTTCATATAATGAGTATTTTGTTTTGCGTGATCTTGGTTAGCAGTGCCATGGACCCGTCAGTTTCTTCATCAGAGTTCTGGAAATTCCTTTTCCGTTCATGATCTTCAAGTTTTCAGAAATCTGTGTCCAAGAGTTCTTGCAAGTGTTTTTATGAAAGGCAAATTGGGACTGTAGTTGATTGCAAAGACTTTTAGGGAATAATTGAAAATAATAAGTAGGGAAGCCAAAAGCTTAAAATGGCCATGGTTAAAAATCTGATGAAAATTCCTAATTACCAAGGACATTTAGTTACTTACATGTAACATATGGCATTTTTTTTCTTTGGGATGTAGTCTCGCTCTGTTGCCCAGGCTGGAGTGCAGTGGTGCTCGGCTCACTGCAAGCTCTGCCTTCCAGGTTCACACCATTCTCCTGCCTCAGCCTCCCGAGTAGCTGGGACTACAGGCACCCACCACCACGCCCAGCTGATTTTTTGTATTTTTAGTAGAGACAGGTTTTCACCATGTTAGCCAGGATGGTCTCGATCTCCTGACCTCATGATCCACCTGCCTTAGCCTCCCAAAGTGCTGGGATTACAGGTGTGAGCCACCGTGCCCAGCCAACATATGACATTTTAAGAGAACAACTGGAATCATGACAGACAGCTGGACTGATATCAGGACCATGAAACTTTTATAAATTTCATATCATCTTTAGAATGCATTAATAACATAGCTATACAAATATAACTTCAGAAAAAATGTAATATAACAACTAAAATTATGACTGATAACATGTTAGATTTCTATGAGTTTACATGATTTTTGAAACATATCAACAACATACCCATAAATGTATTTGAAAGAAGACCTAGTATCACTTGTCATTTGACACTTCCCTGCAGTTTACCAAAGAAGCCTAATTATTTAATGTCTCAACAAGATGAGAGATACATGTTTTGAGTCTCTCCAGAAGCACAACTAGAAAAATCCAAAAGTTAGTTCTAGGTTAAAAAGACTTAATTTGGTATTCTGATATTTGGGAAACTTACCAAATATGTCAAAAAGTTTAAAACACTTGATCAAAACAGAATCACAGGGCCAGGTGCGGTGGCTCATGCCTGTAATTCCAGCACTTTGGGAGGTTGAGGCAGGTGGATCACTTGGGGTCAGGAGTTCAAGACTCGCCTGGCCAACATGGTGAAACCCTGTCTCTACTAAAAGTACAGAAATTAGCCAGGTGTGGTGGCGGGTGCCCTGTAATCCCAGCTACTGGGGAGACTGAGGCAGGAGAATCGCTTGAATCTGGAAGGTGGCGGTTGCAGTGAGCTGAGATCACACCACTGCACTCCAGCCTGTGCAACAGAGTGAGACTCCTGTCTCAAAAAAAAAAAAAAAAAAAAAAA
>NC_045451.1:526369-545603 GCF_002776525.5 Piliocolobus tephrosceles
TGTAAAATATTATTCATTTAAGCAGAGTGATAGTTAAAATACTTCAAAAGCAAGTACGGAAAATTACATGAATGTAAAAGCCTTAACCCATTGAAAGCTCAGTTTTCCTGAGTAATCAAAAACTTAATCAGAAACAAATCTAGCTTGATTGAATGTAAAGATGTTTGTGTTTAGGACAGTTACCAAAAGTAAAGAAAAACCTCCTGCCGTGTGGTTGCTTCTCCTTAGATAACTCAGAAGTCAAACCTGAAGAGAAGGGCACTTGGATTTAATTAGACACAGGAAGCGTGTGTCCAGGGTTACGAGTGTTCACTTTATTATACAGGACTGTAAACAAGAAAAGGAGTGCCTGGAGCAGGGAATTACATGACTCTTAGTAACAGCACAGGAATTTTCTTGGTTACACAGAATAATCCAGACACATCAGGAGAAGCTGGCCGGGCCAGTGGCTCATGCCTGTAATCCCAGCACTCTGAGAGGCCAAGGCAGGAGGATTGCTTGAGCCCAGGAGTTCGAGACTAGCCTGGGCAACATAGGAAGACCCCCCCCCCTCCATCTCTACAAAAAATGGGGGAAGAAAAAGAAACAGATTTCAGGATTAAACATCAAAACCTCTTGCAGTTTTCCTAAGGGCAAATCAATACTTTAAGAAAACCTTGTTGTTCTAACATAGGTGATATGGTTTGGCTCTGTGTCCCCACCCAAATCTCCACTCCAATTGTAATCCCTGTAATCCCACATGTTGAGGGAGGGAGCCGGTGGGAGGTGATTGGATCACGGGGACAGTTTTCCCCATGCTCTTCTTGTGATAGTGAGTGAGTTCTCAGGAGATCCGAGGGTTTTGTCAGGCAGTTTCACTGCTCTTGCTTGCTCCGTCTCACCTGCCACCATGTAAGACATGCGTCTTCCCCTCTGCCGTGACTGTAAGTTTCCTGAGGCCTCTCCAGCCATGAGGAACTGTGAGTCACTTAAATCTTATTTCTTTATAGATTACCCAGTGTTGGGTAGTATCTTTATATCAGTGCAAGAATGGACGAATACAATCGGGGACCAAGATTTTTAGTTTTGTGCTATTTACTCTGATAGGAAATCTCATGAAGGCTGTGGACCAAAATTTTGGGTTAACAGTTTCCATGCAGTTTAAAAATAAAAATAAAAAACACCATTTCTACCCCCACCCACCTCTTTTTTTGTTTGTTTTTTGTTTCTCATTTTCAAATGAGGTTAGGGCTAAATTTTCAATTGTTTACATTTTAGTTAGGTGGGCCAGGCATGGTGGCTTACGTCTAATCCCGGCATTTTCGGAGTCTGAGACAGGTGAATTACTTGAGCTCAGGAGTTCTAGACCAGCCTGGGCCACAGAGTGAAACCCCTCTCTACAAAACGATGACAACAGAATGAGTCATGTCTGTAGTCTCACTGCTGTACTCCGGGCTGGGCACAGAGCAGACCCCGTGTCTGTATCTGTATCTGTCCATAAAAGGAAAAACATCGTAGCTAGGCTTGACTGCATTGTATAAGAATCTCCAGGCGGCCTTGAACTAGCAGCAAATGTCTTTTGGTTGCTGGTCTTGTTTGGTTGGTTAGAGGTGTGGCCAGGAAGCATTGGAGCAGGGTTTTGGTTTTGTTTTGTTTTTTTTCTTTTTGGACTCTGCGTGGCAGAAAAAGTAATACAATTTTTATGCTGGACAGAGATACCTTACATTATTGCTCTGAGTTCCAGCTTTTGACCTCTGTAATCTGAGAGCCTAACTTTTATAAACATTATAAATATTTATGTAGTTCTTTTTCTTTTAGATGATTAATTTTTCAGTTAAGTGCTCCATCACCATAAGCAATTGTTAGTCAAACCTAAACTGATGTCTCTAAAAGGTGTCTAGGTTGTTGGTTACCGTGGAGCTGTGGTAATTTCTTAACGCCATTAATTTGAAAGCCCTTTAAGACTTTGAAAAAAATCTTGGCTAGAATGCCATAAGCAGTGAGTTTCATCTCAACACCAGCAGAAGAGTCAGAAAATTCAAAATAGGCAAAAAAGAAAAAAAGAAAAAGAAAAAAAGGGGTGGGAGGAGAGCTAGAGACCTGCGAAGACTCCATGCTAACTCTGTCGCTGCAAGGTTGTTTTTTCCAGAGAGTTGCTTTTTTAGAGAGTTCAAATAATGGCCATTGAGCTCTGGATTTTCCTTGGTGTCATTTTGCCGATCACTTAAAAAATGTGCATGAGAATGGGCCACAACATGTAGCTGGCTGGAATCCCAGCACACCTGGCATACTTTAATGTTTTAGAATCTCATTCAGTTCTTATTAATCTCTTAAGAGCAAAGAAAATCAACAAATCCAGCCAGGGAATGTCAGGAGTTTAGGCCGTGTTTGAGATGGCGGCGGCTGCCCTCGTGGCCTTTAGTGAGCCATTCGGCACCCACCATTTAGAATGTTTATTTTTGTTCTCAGAGCATTTAAAAAAAACCATCAAGGGGAAAGACTCGAATCAAGTCCAAAGGAACAAGGTAAGAGTGTTCACAAAAATTTTGACCTAGGTGTCCAGATAGAACAAAATATTAAACTAGGCATGCAGATCAAAAGTGAATTCACAAGTAAAGACGTGCCTTACAGAGAGAATGTTAATTCTGTACAAATCGGAGCATTCAGCCCAGAAAGATTTATGCCTTTGCACCAGCAAGGACTTCGCAGAGAAGACAAAAAGCCTGTTTATCATCTCGGGCCGGGTGTGCGGTCCTTTATCAAGGCGGCCTCATCCAAGTCACATTCTGAGTAGCATCAAAAAGCCTCCAACACAAAGAGAAAGGCTCAGCCTGAGAAAGGACTCACCAGGGTGAAAAATCAAGTTGTGGAAGTGAAGAGCTCAAAGAGCTGGAGTAAATACTGCACAATGGTTCCAAAAAATGGGAATAAAAAATGATTTCTTCCAAAGGTGATATTTTTCTGGTCCCATTTCTGACACCATATGTATCAGGCTAAGTAACAGAGAGAGGGTCACTCAAAGAAGATGTAACTTATTCAAGAATAAAGCATGGAAATGGGAATACACATACCACAGTAAATTGCGTGCATATTCAGGTACAGGAAGACAAAGGGTTTTAAAGGGAAAATTAGGAGGATGACAGAATTATTTTGAAAGAATTATCCCGGGCTACAAAGATCAATAGCGAGGGTGATGCTAGTCTGAGGCTAGATAGGCAGTTGCTGGGCAGACGTCCTTGCACAAGTATTTTTTGTGTCAGGTTGTGCTGGTCTTTATGCAAGATTTTGAGTTTTGCAGTCTTTCTATCGTATTTTTTGTTGTTAGTCGTATGTGGGAACGCTCCCTTCATGGCCTTCATTCATCAGGGCTTTTTGTTTGTTTTTCTAACACAAGTGCCTTCATTTTGATTCTAACAACTTTTATAACTCCACCAAAATTAATCTGTGAGAAACAGTCTATGTTACAATACTACAGGTGCCTTCAAGTTTACATTTTACAACTAGGGTTTTGATTTTTCTTTTTTTGAGATGGAGTCTTGCTCTGTCACCTAGACTGGAGTGCAGTGGTGCGATCTTGGCTCACTGCAACCTCTGCCTCCCAGGTTCAAGTGAGTCTCCTCCCTCAGCCTCCCGAGTAGCTGGGATTACAGGTGTCCACCACCATGCCCGGCTAATTTTTGTATTTTTAGTAGAGCTGGGGGTTTCACCATGTTGGCCAGGCTGGTCTCGAACTCCTGACCTCAGGAGATCCACCTGCCTCGGTCTCCCAAAGTGGTGGGATTATAGGTGTGAGCTGCCACACCTGGCCATTTTCATTCATTTTCGCTGAGTGAAAGGATGGAATAGCACGTGGAGGAGTCTCGCTAAATGCCGTGGAAGCTTTTCAGGAAGGAGAGAAGCTGAACGGTCATTGGATGTGGTGCAGGCCATTCTCTTTAAACCTCTCAACAATAGTCACAGTTCCAGGGAGGAAGACCTGGGGTATGTATCCGTCTTATCAAGAAAAGCTGTCTGTTTTCCTGGTTTATTTTATCCCCAAAGCTTAAAAGCCCCACCAGGTTATTCTTTTTAAAAATACGAATGGAAGAGTAGCATTGCCTCTCACAGGACTGCTGAGAACCACCCTCGCTGACGTCACTCACAACTAATACAGCTGTTTCCCACATCACTGATTTTCTAGGGGAAGGTGCCCAGTCCCCAGGAGCACAATCTGTCCTGTTTGTCCACCGAACTACAACTCACACTCCACAGGTCCTGGAGCCTGAGAAAGACCCCCACAGGGAGCTCGCAGCCACGCACAGGTCCTGGGCTCCGGCGAGCCAGCCATCACCACTTCACAGGTGAGCTCTGTCAAAACCGGCAGCTTCTAAGTACCATCAGCTACCAGCGTGCCGTGAAATAGTTTTCAACCTGGTTGCTATATACAGGCATTTTACTCATTTCGCTTTATTGCACTCAAAGATACTGCATTTTTCACAAATTGAATTTGTGGCAAGTCTGCCTTGAGCAAGTTGATCAGCACCATTTTCCCAACAGCTCCTGCCCACTTCATGTCTCTGTCACATTTTGGTAATCCTCACAGTCATCCAAACTTCATTTCTATCACCTATGGTGATCTGTTGTCGGTGATCTCTGATGTTCCTGCTGCAATTGTTTTGGAGCACCATAGCTGCCCACATGAGACACCAAACTTAATTGTGATCTGACAGCTCCCCGACCTGGCATTCCCGTCTCCTCTCCTCAGCCTCCCTGTTCCTTCAGACGGAACAATATTGAAATCTGCCCAGTTAGCAACCTTACAATGCCCTTTACATGTTTCGTTGAAAGGAAGAGTTACAGGTCCCTCACTTTAAATCAAAAGCTAGAAATGATTAAGCTTGATGAGGAAGGCATGTCAGAAGCTGAGACAGGCCAAAAGCTAGGCTTCTTACACCAAATGGTTAGCCTAGTTGTGAATGCAAAGGACAAGTTCTTGAAGGAGGTTAAAAGTGCGACTCCAGTGCACACAAATGATAAGAAAGTAAAACAGCCTTATTGCAGATACAGAGAAAATTTCAGTGGTTTAGATAGAATATCAAACCAGCCATGACACGCCCTGAAGCCACAGCCTCGTCTAGACTGAGGCCTTAACTCCCTTCAATTCCATGAAGGCTGGAGAGGCGAGGAAGCTGCCTCTCTCCACTTTCTTCAGAGAGAAGAAAGGTTGGAAACCAGCAGTTCATTCGTGAGGTTGAAGGAAAGAAGCCGTTTCTGTAACATAAAAGCGAAGGTGAAGCAGCAGGTGCTAGTGGAGAAGCTGCGGCTTCTTTAGAAGTTTCTTCAGAAGTTTTGCAGCTGTTCTTGGGATTTGTTGTTTCATAACTTGTAGAATTAATGTGTCAAGTTTATTGATAAACCTGTTAGGGCCTTAACAGAGCCGCGTGGAATCTCAGGCAGTTTGAGGAGAGCTGGCAGTTCTGTGATTTGAATTTTCCCGTCTGTCAACTCGGTTTACCATTTCCCTTGCTTAGGTTCATTTCAAAGTCCTCCAATAAGATTTTGTGATTTTCTCTATATAGCACTTGCTCTTTTTTGTTTTGTGTGTATTACTAGTTACTTTATTTTCTGTTCCTATTGTACATGATAGCTTTTTTAAAACTGCCACTTTCCGGCTGATTGTTGCTGGTTTACAGAACTTCTGTGGATTTTCGTGAACTGTCACCACACACTCACCTTACTAAGATCTTTTATTTCTAATAGTATATCCGTAGATTATTTGCAGTTTCCACTGTAAAAAAAGTCATTTATAAATGATGACTATTTTATGCTTCTCTTCCAAGTTTTGTAGCTTTTCTTTTCTTGCATTGCTGTGGTAGTTTAGCCCTGTAGTGCAGTGATTAACAGAATCTGTTATAGTGGGTTTCCTTGTCTTATTCCAGACGGTAAAGGGAGGGTTTCCGACATTTCTCCATCAGGAAAGATTTATGCTAAGGGTTTTTCTGGCATGTCTTTTCTCAGGTTAAAGAAACTTCAGTTCATCCCTAGTCTCCTAAAAGATTTTTATGACTATTTTAGAATAGAATCAAATGGTTGTCTGCCTCTGTTGAGATGATCACATGGTTTTTCTCTTTCATTTTGTTAAGATAGAGAAATACATATATTTGCGTATGTATAATGTATACATTATTCTATTTCAAAAACCAGATTCAGTTATGCATTTCTGGGATAAAACAAATTCCATAAGTAGATTTTTAGTTAGCTAATATTTGACTTAATCTTTTTATGGCCATGTTTACAAGTGAGAAGCACCTGTGTTCCTCTCTTGCGTTATCCTTGCTGAATTTGAAATCAAAGGTGTATTGGGCTCATAGAACGAGTTGGGAAGCTTTCCTCTTTTCTGTCTCTAATTCCATTTTTGAAAGCATTTTTTAAGTGTGGGATGACCTTTTTTAATGTTTGATATAACCTTAAACCTTTCTTGTCTTGGTATTTGTTTGTGGGAAAATTTTAATCTACTGATTAGATTTCTTTCAGAGTTTATAGGTCTGTTCAGACCTATCTCATCTCAAAGGGAGATGTTTCACTTTTGGAAATTATATTTTCTAGGAATTTGCCAATTTCTTTTGATTCATTATTGTTGTTTTTCATCATCTTAAATTGGATGTTTAGCTCATTAATTTTAAGCCTGTGTTCATTTGAATCAAACCTCAGAGCTATAAATGCCCTACTAGATACCACTTTTCCTTCCTCTCACAAGTTTTAAAATAGTCAATCAGTCAAGTATGGCTTTATTTCTATCACAATCTTTTTCTTTGATGAAGGAGTTAGTTAGAAGTACATCTTTAATTTTCCAAATGTATAGGAAATTTCTTTATCTTTATATTGTTGATTTCTTTTTTCTTTTTTTAATTTTGAGAGGGAGTCTCACTCTGTCGCCCAGGCTGGAGTGCAGTGGCGCTATCTCGGCTCACTGCAAGCTCCACCTCTCAGGTTCACGCCATTCTCCTGCCTCAGCCTCCCGAGTAGCTAGGACTACAGGTGCCCGCCACCATGCCCAACTAATTGTTTTGTATTTTTAGTAGAGATGGGGTTTCACCGTGTTAGCCAGGATGGTCTCGATCTCCTGACCTCGTGATCCTCCCTCCCGTCTTGGCCTCCCAAAGAGCTGGGATTACAGGCTTGAGCCACTGTGCCCAGCCTGTATTGTTTCTAAATTAATTGCACTATGGTTAGATAACATAAAATGTATGATACTATTACTTTGAAATTTAATGCAGTTAGCATAAAGCCCAGTATATGGTTAATATTTGCTTCAAAGGAATGTGTATTATTTTCTGATCTGGTTCAGCATTCTATATCTATCTAATAAATTAAGCTTGTTGAATGTGTTATTCAAATTTACCATATGTTTACTTTTTTTCTAATTGAAAAATCAATAGTCTAAAGAGATGCGTCAAAATCTCTCACTTTGAAAGTACATTTGACAGTTTCGTCTGCAGTTTTATCAACTTTGCTTGTGTGTGTGTCTTCCCTCCCTCTCTCCGTGTGTGTGTGTGTCGTTCCTGTCTCTGTGTGTGTGTGTGTGTGTGTCTTCTCTCTCTGTGTGTGTGTGTGTGTGTGTGTCGTTCCTGTCTCTCTCTCTATATATGTGTGTGTGTATTTTTTCTCCTTTATCACACATTTTTCCTTTGGGAATCTATGGAGATCTGCTTTTTTGTCTATTTTTGAAATTTTTGTTCACTCCATTGTTGTTCTTTTGGTGATCACCATTGAAATTTTACTTTGCATTTTGAATATAATACATTTAAGATTAATACTTGAGTTTCCTTCTCAACAACATAAATCTTAGATCACTCTTCTCCAGACTTTCAAACTATCATTGATCAATATTTTAGCTCTATAATTTTTATAACTCCCAAGTTAGATATTGTGGTTATTATCTCATAGACAGTGTTTGTTTAGATTTAACATGCATTTAACAATTTATTTGTTTGTCATTTCTTCAGATATTTTATAACTTCCTTTTTTTAAGTAACAAATAATTTATAAGGAAAAAGATCTATCTCAGTGTAGACGAACTGGTTCTGCTAAAACAATGTATATTGAATAGACATCTAAATAGTTATATAATATGTAATCTATATGTAATACATGCTACATAATACATGCTACATAATGCACACTACATAATACACACCACGTAGTACACACTACATAATACACGCTACATGATACATGCTACATAATATGCACCACATGATACATGCTACACAATACACACCACATACGACATAATACATGCTACATAATACACACTATGTAATACTGCACAATACACGCTACATGATACACAGTACATAATACACACCACATGATACATGCTACATAATACATGATACATGATATGCGCTACATGATATGCACTACATAATACACACCACATGATACACGCTACATAATACATGCTACATGATACACGCTCCATAATACATGCTACATGATACACGCTCCATAATACATGCTATATAATACATGCTACATAATACACGCTACACGCCACACGATATGCTATGCATAAGTCAGTCATGCCCTTATGGGATTAGTTTCCACCTGCTTAGAGCACATTCTTTAGAACTCCTTTAGGAGAGTTTTGTTGGAGTTTAACTCTCAGTGTTGTTTCTTTGAGAATGTTTTATTTGCTTTCATGGAAAGATGGTTTGGGTAGACAGCAGTAGAATGACAATTTGTTTTTAGAAGACATGATTCCACTGGATTCCAGTTTCTGTTTTTGCTGTTAAAAATTTGGGCATGGCACGGTGGCTCACGCCTGTAATCCCAACTCTTTGGGAGGCCGAGGAGGGTGGGTCACCTGAGGTCAGGAGTTCAAGACCAGCCTGGCCAACATGGTGAAATCCTGTCTCTACCAAAAATACAAAAATTAGCCAGGCATAATGGCACACTCCTGTAATCCTAGCTACCCAGGAGGCCAAGGCATGAGAATGGCTTGAACCTGTGAGGTGGAAGTTGCAGTGAGCCAAGACTGTGCCACTGGACTCCAACCTGGGTGACAGAGCAAGACTCTGTCTTGAAAAAAACCAAAACAAAAATAAAAAAGAAAAGAAAATCTGTTAGTCTTATTGTTGGCCTCATTGGCGATCTGTCTTCTGTTTGTCTTCGGTGTTCTGAATTTTTTTTTTGAGATGGAGTTTCACTCTTGTCACCCAGACTGGAGTGCAATGGAGTGATGTCGGCTTGCTGCAACCTTGGCCTCCCGCCTCAGCCTCCCAAGTAGCTGGGATTACAGGCGCCCGCCACCACGCCCAGTTAATTTTTGTATTTTTAGCAGAGACAGAGTTTCACCATGGTGACCAGGCTGATCTCAAACCCGACCTCAGGTGGTCCACCCACCTCGGCCTCCCAAAGTGCTGGGATTGCCTGGACTCAGCGTTCGGACATTTTCTCTCCGTGTGTCTAAGGGTAGGTTTCCTTTTATTTACTCTATTTGGAGTATATTGTGTATTCATGACTCTCATCAATTCTTGCAGATTTTCAAGTATCATCTCTTTAATCAATCATTTTTTTCCTCTTCCTTTTTGGTCTCACTTCCTGGAACTATAAATAGATATCGGTGAGACTTTATTCTGTAATCTCTCCCTCTTAATCTTTCAAATATTTTTTGCCTCCCTGTTTTTCTGTTATGCATTCTGGACAACTTCTTCAGATCTAACCACTGATTTTGATGCCTCTGCGGGCCTGAGTCTGTTCTGTGTTTGGGTTGTGCGTGCTGACTTTTGCTCATGGACGCGTTCCTCAGCGTGTGTTTGCGGCTGTTTGGCCGTGAGCTCAGGTTTGGCTGATGTCACTCTGTGAGAACCTGGTGGTCTTTACCACTGTCTCAAGCTGGGGACCTCAGTGGGGAGCACATTTGCCTCCTCTGCTGGGCCTGGAGCCCCAGCTCACGTCCTGGCCCAGACAACCTTTAGGTGGCTCTGACGTGGCAAGTCCTCTCAGGGCAGCCTCACCTCTTCTGTTTTATTGTGGGATTTCCCTCCTCTGGATTCAGGTCAGGAGGGAGCCTTGAAGCAGTCCGTTACTTCATTCAAGCCCAGTACTGGCGGGAAAACCAAGTGTCAGGCAGGATCGGATGGTTTTGTTGGTGAGGACCCTGCCGAGTGTCTGGCCTCCCTTATTGTCAGAAGTGGAAATCCCCTCTGGTTTTTCTTCTGTTTGTTTATAACTGCATAAAACAGACCAACAGGGAAAACCAGTTTCTTCCTCTTCCTCCTTCTCTTCTTCCTTTTGGGCTGGTTTTTGAGACACAGCATGCATTCTAGAGGGGGCATGTGCTCGCAGCTGCTTTTATTTCAATAAATGGGGCAGAGAGAAAAGAGCAGAATCGGGAAAGTCCCCGGGAGTGGAAGGGCCCTGCTGATGTGACGGGGAGAAGGCGATGCCTCGACGGTCAGAGTCTTACCATTGTGGGGAGAGAGCTCCTAAGACAAGGTGTCTGTGAGCAAAAATACATCTGCCTGGAAGATGCTATTTCACGACGGATGCGCGTCGAACAGTTTGCACCGTGCATCCGAACACACAGGCCGATTAAATCCGCTCTCCAGTTGAGTAAGGGGGCCGCTCCCACGGGTTGTCTGGATGGCGCGTTCCTCTCAGTGAAACGGAAACGGAGGAATAATGGAAACAAATGTGCTGCACTTTGGCTGAAGGGAACGTGCTGTCTTTTTCGTCGTTGTTTTGCTTTTCTGTTTCTGTGTTTTAAAGGAGGTGGTAGCGCACACGTGGACTTTGGAAAGAAAAAGACAACCGGGAAAACGTAGATGGTCCGTGTGCTGTCTCGAGAAGGCCGCTCCAGAGGGGTGAGGACGGCATCGGTGATTCGTGGCCCGTGAGCGCAGCTGGTGCGCCCTGCAGGGCTGGGGGGCCGCGGATGGAACGTGCCGCCTTCTAATCACCCGGCAGAAGCGTGGGCGGGAACAGAGGCTCCGCTGCTGAGCCCAGTGCTCACACTGCCCAAAGCTTCCAGGGTGCGTTTGATTGTGGGGGTGACTGTAGCGACTCCGAGTTAGAAGGACCCCGTTTTGTCCTAGAATTTTCACCAGGTGTGTTTTTAATTACAGCAGGGAGAGAGGCATTGAATGTTTTGCTGTTTGAGCTTTCCCATACAGTTCGGGTTTAATTCATGAAATTGTTATGACAAGTCTGGCATTAAGAAAAGAAAACATATTTTAGGGTAAATCTGATTCGCGGTTCCCAGCCCAACTTTCATTTAAAAATTTCCTTTGTCTGGCACAGCCAGAGAGCTTCTGGCACCTTCCCTACTCTTCTGTGGCACAGTCACCTGAGGTCTACTCCGCACTTGACATGGAAGTGAATAAACTAATGTATTCCAACGTTTATTTTCCTAACACGTGTGTTCTGGTCATACAGCAATAGGCTATTTGCGATTGCATATTATAATGTATTCTTTGCAGCTGGAAAAAGTACATATTTTGGGAAAATAAGCATAGGACTCATTTGACTTTAAATCATCAGATGAGCCTTAAAAAGCCTTTTAAAGGAGACCTCCAGGCTTGCTATGCTGAATGCGGATTGTCCATGCAACTTAGGGGAGGATTTTTTCTGTATGTTTAAAAATAATTCCAAAACATAAAACTGATGACTTATTTGAATATTACTTAAAGAAGATTCTTATCATTTAGAGATATATGCTGAAATATTTGGAGATGAAATAGTATGATACCTGAGATTTATTTCAAAGTAACCTGGTTTAGAGACTAGTGGGTATGACTGAGATAAGATGTGCTGCACTGAGGGGGTGGCAGGACCAAGGACCAAGGGTGCTGGAGACGGGAGGACAGCAGAACTGTGGTCTGAGGGTGCTGGAGGGGGCGGCAGGACCAAGGACCAAGGGTGCTGGAGATGGGAGGACAGCAGAACTGAGGTCTGAGGGTGCTGGAGGGGGCGGTAGGACTGAGGACTGAGGGTGCTGGAGGGGGCGGCAGGACCAAAGACCGAGGGTGCTGGAGACGGGAGGACAGCAGGACTGAGGACTGAGGGTGCTGGAGGGGGCGGTGGGACTGAGGACTGAGGGTGCTGGAGGGGGTAGCGGGACAGAAGAACTGTTGGTGCTTTCGCATATGTTTGAAAATTTTCATAATACACAATGTAAAATGTTGTGTTAGAGGAAACATTCTTCCTCTATAAATTTCACTTGCAATTTATGTACAAATTACTTTCTAGTTTGCTTCTGTTCTTATCACTGCCAGGTTTCCATTACAGCCACTGGAGAGAGTTTCTGAGAAGCAGGTCCCCAGATGACTGTCTTAATGTGATTCAAAACAGAGAAGGGATTGGAGCCGTGGACAGACAGTACAAGATAGAACCGAGGGTGGGCCGGACTTGGGAGAGTCTTTAACAGAAAGAAATCGCTCTCCAGGGATGCCTTAAAGTGCTGCATTTTACACTATAGACCATGAGCATCCTGCCATTTCAAGTTCTGGTCCATTGATCTTTATGTCTATCCTTATGCTGATACCAGATGATCTTGATCCCTGTAGCTTTATAGGAAGTCTGAAATCCAGCAGCATCCATTCTCCAACTTTGTTCTTCTTTCTCAGAATCGTTTTGGTTTCTCCAGGTCCATGTAAATAAATAGTTCCGTTTGTCAATTGCCACAAAAGCATGCTGATATTTTGATAGTGACTGCATTGAATCATAGCAATTTTTGGAGCAATTTTGTAAATAATATTGAAACTTTCAAAGAGCACAGGATGTCTCCATTGGTTTTGCTCTTCTACGATGTTTACAGTTTTTGCTGATGAAAACTCAGTGATGTTTTGTAGCTTTCAGTGAACAAATATTGCATGTCTTTTGTTATATTTAATACTATTTTATTCTTTTTGATGATATTATAAATGGAATTGTTTTCTTAATTTTCAGGTTGTTTATTGATATATAAAATATAATTGATTTTTGCTTAATGATTTATCTTACAATCTTGGTAAGCTTGTTTATTAGTTCCGTAAGGATTAGGTCATCTCCAATAGATAGTTTTGTTTCTTCTTTTCAGTATTTATGGTTTTAATCTCCCTCCCTCCCTCCCTCCCTCCCTTCTCTCCCTCCCTCCCTCCTTCCTTCCTTCCTTGGAAAGGAATTAATCATGAAAGACTGAAGCTTTCCCTCCTAAGATGCTGAACAAATCAAGGCTGGCTGTTCTCGCCACTTCTCCTCCAGCACAATGTGAGAAATTATTGTTACAAGTCAGGCATTAAGAAAATAACACATATTTTAGGGTGAATCTGATTCCTGTTTTTAAGCCCAGCTTACATTTAAACCCTCCCTTTGTCTGGCGCAGCCAGAGAGCTTCTGGCACCTCCCAGCTGTTCGTGGCCAGTTGTCACCTGAGGTCTACTCCGTACGTTACATGGAAGTGAATAAACTAATGAATTCTAATGTTGATTTTTCTCCTCCAGCACAATGTGAGAACAGACAGCCTAGTCTTGTTTACCATCTTAGGAGGGAAGCCCTCAGTCTTTCATGGTTAACTGTGATGTTAGCTGTAGGTTTTTGTACATGTCCGTTAAAAGATGGAGGACATTCCCTTCTTTCTATTTCTTGTTTGCTGTGAGTTTTTATCATGAATAGGTATTGGATTTTGTTAATGATTTTTTCGTATCTATTGATTAACTGATTTTCAGATATTAAACCAATCTTGGATTTCTGAGGTACACTCTAATTGATCCTGGTTTATAATCCATTTTGTATGCGGTTGCATTTGGTTTGCTAATATTTTGTAAAGGGTTTTTGTGTCTGTGTTTGTGGGAGATATTGGTGTGAAGTTTTCTTGTCATGTTTAGTCTGGCTTTGGTGTCAGGGTGATCCTGGCCTCATGGAATGAATTGTGAAGTATTACTTACTCTTTGTTTCCCTGAAAATGTTGTGTAGAATTGGTATTATTTAAATATTTGATAAAATTGACCAATGAAGCCACTGGGGACAGGGCTTTTCTTTTGGGAAGACTTTACGATATCTTTACTTGTTGCAGGCCTATTAGGATTTTCCATTTCTTCCTAAGTAAGTTTTGGCCATTTGTGTCTTTCTAGGCATTTTTGCATTTCGTCTTTATTGGCATATGTTTGCTCATACCATTCCCTCAGCACGAGGTGGTGATGTGCCCTCTCATGCCCTCTCATCACCAGCCTTACTAACTGCCTCCTCTGTCTTCGTGGGCAGTCGGTCTCAGGATCTCTCAATTACAGTGCTAGTAACATTTTGTGCTAAATAATCCTGTCTTTGAGGGCTCCGCTGTGCTGACGCGCAGATCGGTTTTGCAGGTCAGATCTGTTTAGGGTCGACGGCTGTGTGAGGAAAGAGAATCAGGGCTGGGCGGAGGCAGATGCGAATCACAGCGTGGTCACGCCAGTTGAGCCTCGGCCGGGCTCCTGAGTGAAGGCAGCCTTCAGAGAGTTCCCCGGACGCTCCCCGGCCTTCCCCTCCCGCCTTGCTCGTCCCTGGACTGGGCTCCCCTACAGCAGAGCTCAGCTGCTCCTCCCATGGGGCCTCAGACTGGACCCCCCTTCCTGCTGCTGGACAGCACAGGCTTCCTGGGGTGGTACTTCTGCGTTCACCCCATGAAGGCACTTTCTCCCTGAAGCTTACACACAAGGAAGACTGCATGAAACGTGCACTGGGACAGTGATGGGCCTAGGCTAGTCTCACGGATTCATGCATCTTTTTGGGGAGGAGGAGCCGGTAGCAGGGTCTCCCCTCTCCGAAGACGTGCTGGACACAAAGAACCTCATTTTCCACTCTGTCCACACCTGTATGGCTGAGGCTGCATCTCAGCTGGAAAATTACACTTGAATTCTAAATAATAATAATTATTGTTTCTGGTTATTTTGAATCCACTGACAAAGACCTTTACAAAATAATTGCACTGATCAGTCCCATTTGAGGTGCAGGGGGAGATTCTTGAGTTGGTGTGTGAGGAGAACATTAGAGGAATTCTGCACTGGTGTTCTGCTTAGTGAGTATAATTGCAAGGAGTGTATCATGTTAAAATGCCTGACGTAGTGTCTTGTAATAACACATGGTTTCCATCAAGAAGCAGATGGTTCTCAGCCTCTCCTTAGAATAAAACATCATAATTTAACCACACCCACAAGCTCCACTGCAGAGTGAGAGCAAAGGCGGATGCTGCACGTTTCAGATCTGTGTAATTGCAGCCTGAGAGCACTTTTTAGGGAGAAGTGCCCTTAAAAAGAAACAACTTATTAGAATATCAGATAAAAGAATCCTAGAATAATGGTGTTTAGTAACAACTATAGCTATGGCTTACAGAAAAGCACAAATGAAACAATTTCTATCTCGAAGACTTGTGGTCCCTGGATGTTTGAAACTTCATGTTTCTAGGACAAAAGTAAAAAAGACACACTGTGCTTCAGATGCTTTAATTTCACCATAAGAAGGTGTGAACAATGTCTTTCTGCTCATATATTGAAATCTTTCACAAAAGTTCTTTTAAAAATGGAGATGTAATGTGTACCATATAATTCATGCCTTTAAAATGTCCCGTTCAGGGTTTTTTTAAGTATATTTACAAGATTGTGCAGCCATCAGCGCTATGCAATTCCAGAGGGTTTTCATCATCAAAAGGAAACCCAGGATCCTCAGGATTAGGAACTTGCCTCCCGGTGTAATGGAAGCAGGCGGCCACTAGATGGAGACGTCTCTCCACTGCCTTGCAGTTGGGGCTTGCACACCAGGGAGGCCGGAGGGAGGACCCCGCGCAGGAGGCCAGCTTGCCTCAGCCCCCTGGCACCTGCCTCCGCCCCTCACTTCTCAGGAGACAGTTTCCCCAAATACCCTATGCCTAGTCCTGTCCGTGCAAGAGAGGCTCTTTAGGAAAAATGTGCACATGCGTTCTTTATTTTACTAGTCACTTCTTTCTTTTTTTTTTTATTTTTTTTGGGACGGAGTCTCGCTCTGTGGCCCAGGCTGGAGTGCAGTGGCTGGATCTCAGCTCACTGCAAGCTCCGCCTCCCGGGTTCACGCCATTCTCCTGCCTCAGCCTCCCCAGTAGCTGGGACTACAAGCACCCGCCACCTCGCCCGGCTAGTTTTTTGTATTTTTTAGTAGAGACGGAGTTTCACCGTGTTAGCCAGGATGGTCTCGATCTCCTGACCTCGTGATCCGCCCGTCTCGGCCTCCCAAAGTGCTGGGATTACAGGCTTGAGCCACGGCGCCCGGCCACTAGTTACTTATTTCTTACATATTATTATATATTATTTTGAATGTGGTAGAGAATAATATAACAGGCACCTTAGTCCATGATGTCACTCGTTTTATTTAGAACGAGCCTAAGTTGAAAAGCAAAATTACATTTAAAATTAATTCGAGAAACATTTTAAGTGACTGTCAGTTGAGATGCAGACACAGCCATGCCCTGTGGGGCGCCCCAGCTTCTGGGCTCTGGAACAGCGCAGGAAGGATGCCTGTGGGAGGATGAAGCAAAAATCCCTCAACTTCCAGGAGAATGGGACAGCCCCCGTCCAGGGGCAGATCTCTGCTCCATGTTGCCTGAGAATCGTCCCCCCGCCCATCGGGGATGACTCTGCCTCACCTGCGCTCCCCTCGGTCTCCAAGCAGGAGGCCCTGGATTCATTGGTGCCGTCAGCCGTGGCGGAAGATCCTCAGTCCTGGGGAGGTTTGTCCTCGGATAATGCAAACGGGAAGCGGGCTCTTCATGGAACTGGCCATCCCGAGCCGTGCTTGCAGTTATGGGGACGAGAATCCAGGCTGAGGGGCTGAGGGGGTCTTTGGGCAGCACGTGGCCATGGACAGGGCGTAGCTTACAATTTTGAAACCTGGAAATCAAGGTTTTGGAAACAAGCCTGATAGTCAGTAGGCTGAGTCACTCGGTGTTTGGGGGCCTCTTTCTGCTGGGGACGCACCAGCTGGGAGGGGGGGCAGCAAGTTCACCTGCCTCCTGTTCCCCCACGGAGGGCTTCGTGTTCTGCCACAGGGGCTTCCTGCTCCCCGAGCTGCCCTGACCTCCACCTGTGCCTCTGTCAGCCACAGTCACAGGCCTCAAAGGCTTCACATGCTCGGGGTAGGGTTTGACTTTAGTGGCAGTCCTGGGAGGTTAGAGGCCTCACCCCCATTTTCTAGATGAGGGAACTGACATTCGAAACATTTAAGTGACTCTCTGGTTACTGGGGAGATGGTCTGTGAGCTTTGGTTCCTTAACTCCAGACTTTCTTTTCATATATTCTACTTTCTCCGAATTATTTTCACCCCAGGAGGGTAAGGTGCTTGCCTGTAGACACGCACGCTCCTGGCCACCTTCTAGTGCGGTAACTACCCACTTTGTCTTGGGGAGAGTGTGGAGTGGGGAAACCTGAGACAGCCCAGGATTTCTCCACTGCACACAGTGTTGCAATTTTTGAGGGTGGGGGTGGAAATTCATGCACTAATTGCCTTTATGAGAACAAATGATGGCGTTGCGTAATGTTATTGTATAAAGGGAGTGTTATTTCCTATTATTAAGCATCTGCTTAAGATGCTTGAGGGAGAATATAAAAGTCATTTAAGAAATATTTGTTGAGGAAATAAATGAATAAATAAATTAGATAAGAATAGCACCTGGTCTCAAAGAATCATCAAGCTAATAAGATCTTCTATCGAGCTTATAAAAACCAAAGTTCTACCAAGAAGCTGGCAGGGCTCTGTGGTCTTTCATAATTTCCAAATCATGGAACCACTGTCCACCTCTGCATTCCCGTTTGCATGTGAGGGTTCCACCAACCCCAGAGGGGAAGAGAAATCACAATACAACAACAAAAAATACCAATAAAATACCGTGTAACCAGTATTTACACCGCATTGCATGGTTTGAGGTATTCTAAGTCATCTAGATAGGAAGCCCTGTTCCAGGCGAGGCCCCACCCCCGTGGGTTCTGGCATCCGGGGGGCCTGGGGCGCCTCCCCGGGGGGACATGAGGCCACCCACGTGTCCACAGGGGCTCCTCAAGTTTGCCCCTCACTGTCCCCACACCAGGGCAACATTGGACCTTCAGATAGGGCGTGTGCAAAATGAAAGATGAAATTCATTTTCCCATCTCCATGGCATCCGACAGACAACGCTGGCAAAACCCAGCCTGGTAAAGAGGGAGAGAAGGAACCAGGCTTTGGCAAGAGAGGTGCCGTGGTTTCCCCAGAGGGCACAGTGGAAGACTTCCAAAGGGCCGGGTTCCTCCTCAGGGCAAGGGGGCTGTGCTGACCGGGCCGGGACCGAGCTTGGGAGGAGCAGGTGCGGCTGGAGGCCCTGCAGGGTCGCGGCTGAGTCAGGAGTTTTAAATCTGGACGGGAGTTCTGGGCCTGTCATCGTCCTCATGGTGAGAAGCCTGGAACCTGAGGCTAGGAGGCCGCAGGAGGCTGGGATGGAGCCGGGGGAGGCTGAGGTGAGCCTGGCCTGCCTGAGGTCTGCACTGGGGCCTCACTGCCCTGTCTGCTCTCCTCCTGACAGTCAGGGGTGTTCATTAGCAGAAAACCCAGTTAGAGATGAAAAATGGCGGCAAATATGAAAAACGGCGGCAGATATGAAAAATGGCACAGTCGTCCCTTGATGTCCCTGGGGGACTTGTCCCAGAACCTCGAATATGGGACCAGTCCCCACACAGTCTCTGCAGCCAGGAGGACTCGCCATGTGCAAACTACTGGCTTAATAAATGGACCCGTGTAGTTTAAACCTGGATTGCTTGAGGGTCAGCTGTAATAACAGTTATTGCTCGATTAAACGAGTTAAAATTTTATAGATGTTAAAAGTGGCTTGAAGAACGATAAAATCATGTTAAAATACAGTGAAGGTTGAGTATAGGCCCCAAATAATTGAAATCAGGATATCGAAGAAGCACCTATACCCCCATCTTCACAGCAGCTTTATTCACAAAAGCCAAAAGGCAGACACCACCTAAGTGTCTATCCAGGACGGAATGAACCCACACAACGTGGTCCGTCCTACAGTGGAATATTATTCAGCTTTGAACAAGGAAGGAAAATCTGACCCAGGCTACACCATGGATGAATCTTGGGGACGTCGTACCCAGTAAAGACAATCATACATGAGTCTTACTCACAGGAGGTCCCTGGAGTCCACAGGTCGATAGAGACAGAAAGCAGGTGGGGTGCCGGGGCTGGGGAGCGAGTGGTTCACAGGGACAGAAAGCAGGTGGGGTGCCGGGGGCCGGGGCTGGGGAGCGAG
>NC_045451.1:545613-560254 GCF_002776525.5 Piliocolobus tephrosceles
GGGTGCCGGGGGCCGGGGCTGGGGAGCGAGTGGTTCACGGGGACAGAGCTTCAGGTTGGGAGATGAGAAGGGTCTGCAGAGGGTCAGTGGGGATGACTGCACAGAGCATTGTGGATGTGCTTAGCCCTATGGACGGTGCCCTTACAAATGGTTAAAATGGCACATTTTATGTGATTATGTTTCACCACAATTTTAAAAACACAGCGGAGGAGCCTACTGTTCTGGGAAGGACCTGCTCTGCCCTGCTGCTTTATTTGGGAATTCGGAAAGTTTCACCGTGGCTCCTTGTGACAGGAGGAGGTTGCAGTGAGCATCTGGGGCATGTAGGGCTCTTCTGTGGGGCCCCCCAGTTTCTCCTGAGGTGCCCTGATACTCTGCAGTCGAAAAGATACGGATGTGTGGGGTTTTGTTCTGATCCTCCTTTTTGAATGGGAAGGAGGAATCCCAGAGCCAAAGTGAGTGTGGCTGACGTCGCACAGGCTCAGAACACAACGGCAGCCTGTGCTTCGGACGCTGCAGGGAGGACCCTTGAGGCAGCCGCACCTGGAGTCCCTGCCCCAGCTTTGCCCAGCGCTGTGGCCACACGTGGCACCCTGCTCAGGAGAGAGCCCCGTGCTGCCTGCATGGCACCCGCAGCAGCGTTCCGGTGTGCCGGTTCGTACCGCGGTCCTGCTGGACTCTGTGGTCTACCATAGCGTGGTCGACAGCACTCCCTTCATCCCACGAAAGGCATCTGGCACTTAGTTTGAGAAGATGTCACTCTTTAAGTGCCACTAACCCAGTCCCCCACTTTCCACTCAGACTCCCATGTGGGACGGTCGTGGCTGTGGAGTGTCCCTGTGTCTCCTGGGTGACTTGGGCCGCCAGGGAACCCCTGGCCCAACGTCCGGCTGAAAACAGGCATAAAGAAAGTGAGCTTAACATTCTGACTGTTTCAGACAACGTGTTTCTCTTTGTGGGGGCAAGGAGGGCAGGGAGACACCTGAAAACATTTTTATTCATCAGCTCAAGTTGGTGGGTGGCAGAGTCATGTTGAGGGAAAAAAGCCAAACTCTGTAAAATATTTAGAGAGGTTTCTTCTGAGCCAAATATGAGTGGCCAAGACCCGAGGCACAGTCTCAAGAGGTCCTGAGAACATGTGCCCAGGCTGGCTTCAGACATTTAGGGGGACAGAAGTAACGGGCAGACGTCAGTCAGTACATGTGAGGTGTGCATGCGTTTGGTCTGGAAAGGTGGGATGACTCAAAGTGGAGCCTTCCAGGACATAGGTGTATTTGAAGGTTTTCTCACTGGCAATTGGTTGAAAGAGTTAAGTTATCTAAAGACCTGGAATCACCAAAAGGAGTGTCTTGGTGAAGGCGTTTTGGAGACCAAGGTTCTTATATAGATGAAGTCTCATAGGTGGCCACCCTTAGAGACAATAAATGGCAAATGTTTCCTCTTTAGACCTTTAGAAGGTGCTAGACTCTCAGCCAATCTCTTCAGCATCAGAAAAAGTCCTGGAAAAGGAAGAGGATTCTCTACACAATGTAAATGTCTCCCACAAGAGACAGCTTTGCAGGGCCATTAAAAAATATATCAAATAAATACATTTTGGAGTAAAACATTTGGATGCTTCCAGGGCCTGCTATCAGTTATGTGATGCTAGACTAGACTCAGGTGGGAATTTGGTATCTTATATTGCTACCTACAGCCTGCTTGTCAGCCTTAAGATCCCTGTTTTAAAGCTCATACTGGTCAGTTGTGCCTGAATTCCAGAGTGGGGAGGGTAGAATGAGGCATCTCCGGCCCCTACTCCCGCGCCAGCCTGTGCTTTGGAATCTGCAGGGATGACCCTTGAGGTAGCCACACATGGCCTGACCTCATTTTTCAGGTTTCTTTGAAATCCCCTTGACAGAGAGGCGGTCCATTCAGTCGGTTGGGGGCTTAGAAGTTTATTTTTGGTTTACAGTCAGGACAGCAGACACCAGTGTGGCAGAGCTGGGTTCTCCTCCTGGGGGGCCCAGGCCGTGAGGAGCAGCCGGCCAAACTTCCTTAAGGCAAAACACATGCTTTTTTTTTTTTTTTTTTTGGCATCAAACTTCCCAAGAAATATCACTACCCAAGTATTGTCACTGAAACTTTAAAGCTTGTAAAAACTTTTAGGTCAGAGTCCCTTATTTACCGTCCAGACTTTGGCAAGGTTCCCGGAGGTACAGATGCCAGCAAGTGGAAGCAGAACTGAGCCAAACTTTCTCATCTTAAATAAAAAACTAACGTTGAAAACATTTTGGGCTCTAGGTAGAGCCAAGCCCTAGCTGCGCCGCATCCAGGCACCGGAGCTTCGGGACGCATAGCAGGGCCGGGAGACCTCCAGGGAAGCCTGGGTCCAGGGCCTTCAAAGGCTCGGCTTGCTCAGAGCCAGGGCGACGGCTCCGAGCTGCTCTGCGTGGATGTGGGGTCCACACGGTTTATTCCCATTCGGGACTGGAGCCCGGGTCCCTGAGGGGGGGTGTCCTGGGAGGATCTCACTTCCAGGTCCTCACTGAAGTGCGCCAGGGTCACCGCTACCGCAGTGGGCACAGCCAGACCCGGGTTTCCACGTGGCCAGGGCCCCACCCGGCGCAGACCCCCGCGCAGGGACCACGCAGCTGCCCAGGCCCTCTGAGCGGGCGGCGCCTCCTCCCACCTGGAACCCACCAGGCCAAGCACCCCGCGAGTAGTTCGGAGCGCATCGTCCCCTCCCGGAGTGGAAAGGCCCCCGGGAGCGGCTCCTTCTGCCCGCGGATGGCGAGTGCGCCAGTGACGTTTCACAGCAGATTCGATCCCGCGGAGCTTTCCCAGGCGGAGAGCAGGGCCTGAGGCTGCACGGCTCTGGGCTGAGGCAGGAGCGCCCAGCACCGGCTCCAGGGCCCTGCGCCGTCTCCCTGTGTTCGTGGGCGCTTCCCAGGGGCCTCGTTCTTCTGCGTGGAGCAACTTCCTGCAGGAGCAGGAGTCCTTCCCGGAGACGCCCCCCGGCCGCCCATGAGCGCGGAGCCGTCGGCCTCGGGTGGGGAAGGCGCCCTAGATGGGGCGGCCTGGCTGGGGTTGCTCTTCCCTTCCCGCCCACTCGTGTCGGCGCACAGCGCCCCAGGCCCAGGCTGCGCCTCGGCAGAGTCCCCCTGAGACCTGGGGGGCCCCTCCCGAGTCCCCGACAGGCCCAGGCCCGGGGGGACCGTGGGATGCACCACGTGCGCGTCGCTCCCCAGCCAAGAGCTGGGCGGGCTGCAGGTCCCCGAGGCCCCAAGTGCTCTCGCGGCTCGCGGCGCAGGTGGCACCAGAGGCCGCGGTCTCGGGCGCGCGAAGTCGGAGCTGATGTGGGTGCTGGTGTCTCACTGGGGTGGGCCCGGGACCGCTCCTTCGAATTACAGCCGCGGCCACAGAGCGCCTTCCCCCGCACTCACCGCGGGCCGGGGCGGGCTGCGGCTGCCAGCGCGGAAGGAGGGCGGAGCTGCACCGGGAGATGCCCGCGCCCAGGAGGCCCAGCAAGGCCCGGCTCTGAACGTGCCTTAGGAAGGAAATGGACCCTAAAGACAGAGAGACAGGATTTTAAAATGCAGCATTTCAGAAGATGTAGCCCTTTATTAAGACCGTTTCACACCTTGCAGATGTTGGCGTGTTCTAGGCCAATGCCTTTCCCCCAAAGGGACTTGGTCACTCGGAGGCCTGGCCGGGCGCCCCGAGAGGCTCTGCAGGTGCGGAGGGTCGGTGTGGAGGCCGCCTCACTCGGAGCAGGCTGCGTGCTATGGGTTTGTTCATTTGGATTTCAGATCTTTTAGTGGCGGATTCTCATTTATTTTGAATTTCGGGTGGCTTTTCTGATGTTTCCGAGGAGTTTGTAATAGCTCTTTGAGCTTCATATGCTGCTTATTTTCAAAATCTTTTAAAATGCAAGTATAAACATCGAATTTAATTTGCCTTAGTTTCTTACCAGTTCCAAGCTAAAATATTACTACCAAATCCATGACCTCACTGAAACGTCTGCTTGTGCTTTAGAATATGAAAACATTGTGATGTGTGATGCAGGGACAGATGGGCCCGTCTGTGATGGCGCAGTTGAGAGGCGGCTCCCGGGGAGCGGTCAGGAACCACTGTCGCGGCCGCTGTCTCTTCATTCTCATCCCATTCCCCGAGGCCCTGAGGAATGGCTGGATTTGGATTTGTGTGAGTAGCTCCATCCCTGTCGTGGAGCGCAGGGGACAGCACCGCGGAGCCTTGACTCTCTGCGGATGTTAACCAGGGTTTGCAAGGAGGAGTAAAACTTGTCTCCGCCACTCAGGTGTCTCTCCCAGGTTAAGACAGGCGCTGGTCACTGCCTTGTCTGCCGAGAGCATATCCAGGAATGTGACCGTCCAGGGATGGGATGTGCACGGCAGAGCAGCAGTGCCCAGACACCATCTGGGAAGGAAAGCTCACTTTGTGGGAAGGAAAGCTCGCTGACTCAACGAAGAAGCACCAGCTGTGAGGCCCGAGTGAGCAGCGCAGACGCTTGAGGTGTTCATAATGGGACTGGACAAGTGTGGATGCCCTGGCTGGGACCCTAGTGCAACAAAAAGGGGGCAGGGGCCGGGTGGGCCTTTCTCTGCGTGGACTTCATTTTCACTGGAGGCCAGGAGGGGGCAGCTGGGTGGCCCAGGGAACAAAACCCAGCTGGCCACATCCAGGCGCTGTCCAGGAGTCACGGTCCTACAGGGAGGGAGGCAGACTGTGAGCCACACGTGAGTCATTGGGTCACGGGCTATGGAAGAAACTGGCCAGGAGTCTGTGGCTGGGGGCAGGGCAGCAGGGAGAAGCTCACTGAGAAAGTGACTTTGAGGGAGAGGCACATGGTGCATTTGGACCACCAGCGTGGAGAAGCTGGGCTGGAGCTGGGGGCATGTGGGGGCGAGGACGCCGGCCCAGGGACGAGGTTGGGTGTGCCAGTGTTCTGCTCAGGCCTGCCAGGGAAGATGTCTTCTCAGTCCTCTGCCAGCCACTAAGGAGCTCTCCAGGAGACATGGCTCCAGGAGATACTCACCCTGCCTGCTGGGCCTCTTGCTACATCCCCAGGGCCATGGGATGACCCGGGGCTAAGGGTCAATATGCTCAAAGGTCCATCCAGCAGAAAGGAAGCTCCTGGAACCTTGGGCTGCCCTGTAAGGCGTTGCTTGGTGGGGGGTGGTTCCCTTGGGGTCACTGGGAGTGCTGTCCAGGATCCTTCCCAAGTGGACCCACTGGAGAGGGTGCTGTGCCCCCATCAGCCTCCTCCAGCTGGGGATGCACACAGCCCAGCAAGATTGAAGGCAGCTGCCAGCAGGGCTGACCGACATGGGCCAGGGGACGTGAGGCCACAGTTCACCACCACCATCACCATCACCACCACCACCACCAGCGCCATCACAGCCATCACTGCCATCACCACCACCACCACCACCACCATCACCATCACCGCCATCACCACCACCACCACCATCACCATCACCGCCATCACCACCACTGCCACCGTCACCACCACCGCCATCACCACCATCATCGCCACCACCACCACCACTGCCACCATCACCACCACAACCATCACCACCACCATCATCACTATCACCACCACCACCACCACCACCACCGCCATCACCACCACCGCCACCGTCACCGCCACCGCCATCACCACCACCACCAGCGCCATCACAGCCATCGCTGCCATCACCACCACCGCCATCACCACCACCATCATCATTGTCACTATCACCATCACCACCAACAAAATAAACCAGAGAAGAGTTGTTTAAATTAATGTATATAATTTAAGACCTGCACCAAAATGTATTACAGATGAATTAAAAGTTAAAAATTTCGAATTGAATTATAAAACAACTAGAAGAAATGAAAATGAATGCTTTTCTGACCTGGGGATGGAGAAAAGCTTTCTAAACATAGAAAAGGAAAGAACAATGAAGGAAAGGCAAGAAGTCATGAAACAGCATAAACAAATTTCACAACTGCAATAATCTGCAAAAAATTTATACAATATATTAAATCAAAGTTACTAGTATTCATATATCAATCAGGAAAGACTGACAATCTTATTAAAAATGGACAAAAATAGACATTGAAACTTTATTTAGAAGAGCCCTAGATGTTCCACTTCAACAGTAATCCCAAGCTGCAGATGGGAGCAGCAGTGAAATCCCGTTCTCGCCTGGAGTGCTGGGTGAGGAGGACGGGCACGGGCGAGGGATCCTCGTGGGTGGACCTCAGCCACTCCGCGGGGCAGTGTGAATCCCAGTGCTAGCCACATCTGCATCCTGCTGCTGTCCTAGGGCTCGTTCTGAGGGATGATCAGAGACAGTCACAGAGGCTCACGAGTGAGGCTTTCACTGCAGTGTTACGATTGTCACCAGTGGCACAGGCTTCCCCCAAGACGGAACAGCCCCCGGACGGTGTCCGAGCCGCATCACAGAAGCGCTAGCCCTTGAAAGTCGTACTTTCAAAGAAAGTGCAGTGCCATGGGGTGCGCATTGTGCCTTTGAGTGAAGAGGCTGACACACAACTGTACATACAGCACGTATGATTATCTGTGCAATCAATATAATACTAAGAACTGATACTTGGTAAGCATCCGTGCAAGCCCTGGGTAGGCTCGTCATGTAGGATTTCACAACCAGCCATGGGGTAGCCCTCACCTCTATGTGACACACGTGGAGAGGTTCACTGACTTGCTCAACTCTACTGTTTGGTGTCCAGATTCTGAGCCAAGCAGCCTGACTTTAGTGTTTTCAACACAACTTTATCCTGTCCTCCTGCGTACACACACACACACACACACACATACACACACACACACAGAGTCATGCTCACAGTTGGAAGGACATCCACAAAAATGCTAACATGAGCCATGGATGATTTCTAGTTTCTTTCTTTTATTTTGTCATCCTTTACAAATTTGTGTAAGAACATGCCTTATTTTTCTGAGGGGAAAAAAACACGTTTTAGCACAGACCTGAGGAAGAGTTTTTGGTTGGGTATGAAGACTCCGGAACCTCGCTGGGTATGTGGGTGACTTTCCAGCTTCGAGACTCATCTTAGGGAGCCCCTAGGTTTCCCCTTGACTTTTTCTTGTTCAGCACTTGGGTTTAAAAGTTCGCTGGCCACCGACGGGCTTCCTGAGAGGGGAACAAAAGGCCCGATGGGAGATAAGAGGCCTTGGCTCACCTCGCCAGCCTCGCAGTCTACATCCTGTGGGCCCAACACTCACCTGTACGCAGCCCGCCACGGCCTCTTGGCCACAGACCAGGCCCTGCAGCCATCAAGCCACATCCGATGCCCCCCAGGCCCTACAGGCCCTGGAGCTCGGCTCGGCCGCCCAGCACATGTAGGGCACCAGGCTGTGTGGTTTGCAGCTGACCTTATTACCACTCTGAGACAGGCTGCCATTCTGGATACTCAGCTATTTCTTAATGCTGTGTTCAGTTTTAAAGGGCATGGACATTACTCAAAACAAGTTGTTTTCTTTTTTTTTTTCTTTCCTAAAATGATTTTAACTCAACGTTCTCTTGCATGAAAACTCACAAGCAGAAGCTTTACCTAAGGGCATCCTTAAAAGAAAATGCAAACTGGCCTGGCCAGATTGGCTCCAACTGTCAGAGCCAATGGCAGGAGGACACACGACCCCACCACCATCGTTCATCACACCAAGCACAGGCGCAGACGCACACACATCCACACACAGGCACACACATGCAGGGACACACGCACACACACAGGCACAGACACACACAGGCACAGACAGGCAAGTACACACACACGCACATGGTGACTACATGACTGATGGTTCCCAGTGGATACAAATCTCTCTGAAAAAATCACTAGCAAGAAATAATAACCCAGACCTGGCTGGAGTTCCCGGCTTGCGTGGAATAAGGTCTGTGACCCACGGCTGGAACTGTGAGGCTGTGGTGCCATCGGGAGACGGCATCTCAGGCCCTCGCTGCGGTTTTCATGGGTTTTAAACCACACTTCCCTCTGCTCCTAGAACACTTTATTTCTGTGAGGCCGAGGCGCTGGCCTTGCCTTTCACAAGGGGGAAACTGAGGCCCAGAATCAGCAAGTATTGTTGTGACTCGCTGAAGGAGCCGCTTGTAGAATGTAGTGGCCGATGGCCAGGATCCGACCCAGTGCCAGGGCCCGAGTGTGCGTGTGGATGGCCTGCCCAGAACGCTGACGCTGCGGTGTGATGAGGCCGTGAGCGGCATTAGTTCCAGTCGGCATGTGCGTCTCATGTGGGACGCAGATTTACAGATGGTCCCTCTGCTCACCAGATGCCTGGGTCAGCCTGGACAGCGTTCTGGTTTCGTTTCCAGAACCTCTCAGCCCAACAGCAGGAGGAGGCTCTCGGAGACGCAGCATCACCGACCTGGCGCTCGTCCTAAATAGGATCTCGGGGTGATGACGACTGGAAATTAATAGATTCGTTTTCCACAACCCAGCCAGCCTCTTCTCATCCCTAGGAGACAGACACATGCAAAAATAACAGGGGGGTTACCAACTGCAGGCGAAGGTTCCAAACAATGAGCCATAGCCCTTGCTGGGAATCCCACCTCGGGCGCTGCTGCCCTCAGGAAAACCGTTTCTCTGTTGGAGGCTGGTCCCTTTCAGCGTCAGTTTGTGCTTGGATGTGTCTATTTTTATTTTTATTAAGGCTTGTTCCGCAAACAGCAGTCCCTAGTCCTGTACCTCACTTTCCATCTTTCCAGACCATTCACTCCCACATTTCTAAACTGGTTTTCTCAGCATTCACCTCCATCCTCTGTGGAACTGGCTGCTATCGCTACCTCTGGGCAGGTTAATTTGGGGCATCACCTGTCACCTTCCACAGTAAACATCAGCTCCCTTCCCACGGCTCACCTCCTCCATGCCTACCCGCACCCCGCCTCCCCACACTCCGCCTCCCCCACGCCTCACATCCCCGCCCCCTTTCCATTGACAACGTGGAGACCAAAGATTGATGGGCCAGGACTGCGATGACCACACACACACCAGCACCACCGAGCCCCTCACAAACGATGATGACTTTTCTTGCAGTTTTCCGTTTTCCTGAAATTAATAATTAGCTTTTTGCATCAACTTTATTTTCTGTGTATATACTAATGGAACCCCAAGTGTCTCAGTCTCCTCTTACGTTGTCTTGGGCGCTTGTTAATTTGGCTTCCTGATGATGCGTCTCCCACGCCTCTAACTCACTTTGTTCTGGGGGTGTCCGGAGCCCATCCCACAGGGGGGATGCTGACAGGCCCCTCGCTCTGGGGGTTCCTCTGTCGCGGCCCCTGCCTGGGGCTTCCCTGCACTCGATGGACAGTCTGGTGGGGGCGACGTGTCTGGAAGGCTGGGATCGTGCCCTCGTTTGGGCTCCCTGAGGTGTCCTTGAGATGCTGGACGCTGTTCTCTGGGACCCTCCAGGTCTCTGGAAGGTGTATGACCCGCTCCTTCTATGGAGGTGCTGCCCGGGCATCGTCTCCTGTGCCGTGTGGGCCTGCCAGCTCCTCCTGCACCAGGACCCGCGTCCTTCATCCTGCGAGGCTGTCCTTGTGTTGCTGGTTGTGGTTTCTCCCTTTCTGTTGTATCTGCTCCCCACTCCGGAGCGCCCATCCCTGCAAGGTAGCCTCTGGACGGGTCCTTCGGCCCCACCTTCCATCCCAGCTTTAATCTTTGTCTTCAGGCTCCAGTTCCTGGTGCCTTCACCCCTCGGCGCTTCTGCAAATTTCCTTCTTTTCTGTGATGGTTCCATTGTGAGGACTGTGGGTCCCCCTGTGGGAGTGTGGGTTCTGTCCACAGCTCATGACGGTGACGCCTCTCCAGGGTGGCCGCGCTGATGCTGTGCTCTTCTCCCGGCGTGGCTTCCGTTCACTTCCACATGATTTTGCTTGTGTTTATTTTCATGCTGGAGAGTTTGCCCAGGTGTTTCGACAGATCTGCGTGTCTGCTTGTATTCTGGAGCTTCCTTTTCAGAGGGCTGGATTTCCTGGAGGAGAGGCTCTCCTGCTTGGGAGCAAGCGGGGAAGGTGGCTGGCCTGGCGTTAGGCAGAGGGACTCCCTCCAGAGCTCGCGGCTGCCCAGGCCCAGGGGCCGCTTCAGTCTCTGCACAGACGAGACAGGAAGGGAAGGTGGCCCCAGGAGGTAGGGGTGGGGAAGGGTCTTTAGCCTGTGCAGGCCCCTCCCCACCTCCAGCCCTCCCCCAGGCATCATCCTCGGCCCGCGGTTCCAGGGGCTTTGGGGTTCAGGATCTAAATCAGGGTGCCCTGTCCCCACTGCTTTGTCAGAGTTGTTTCTGGGGTCCATAGAAATGCTGGCCCCAGGTCCCTCCACTTTGTAGACGTCTCTGCCTGGTTCCCCTTGTGTGAGCTGCTTTTGTTTTACAAAATCTCTTTACTGTACTTGAAGTTCAGGAGAGAACAAAAGTAACTGTGTTTTTCTCCGCGTCCTCACCCAGCAGAGCTGGTTCTAAGAGCGCGTCTTTACAGCACCTGACCCAGACAACGGATGAAAACAACATGGTCTGCCCTCATCCTCGCCGGGTTCTGGAAAGTTCCCTCGGCCCAAATGCCTCCTCCCTCACTTTCCCAGGTTCCCTGGGCCTGAAGTGTCCCTGAGGCTGTCACCTCTTCTGTGACACCTTCCCTGCTGCTTCAGACACACTTACTTGTGCCTGTCACCCCCACAACACCCAGAGTCCTGTCAGCAAGGACCCCCCGCGGGTGCTGGGCAGCTCTGCTTACGTGAGTTCATCTACACAAGCCTCCGGTGGCATTGAGAGCAGCAGAGCCCAGTTGCTCTCCAGGGCCGTTGGAGACAGGCTGGTGGATTTGTGTGTTTAACTTGAGTTGAGGGTGCTCCTAGCGTAGAAAACACCTCAATGACCTTCTCACTGCGATTTCCCACCCAGTCATGCTGCCTTCGGAAACACAAAGCCCCGTATCAGGCCCCATGGACGCGCCCGGCCTGAGTCTCGGGCAGGGTTCACTGCGGGGAGCACCACGGTCTGAGATACTGTGAGGGTGCAGGGAAGACACGGCACAACCTGGCTACAGTCAGGACGGCCTCAGCCTCCAACCACGTTCTCCAGGAGCAGACAGATGTGTGCCCAACGCCTGTGCCTCACCTGTGGGAATTCCAGATCCTGGCCGACCTTCCTCCACCCCAGCAGAGTGGGGGCGCAGCCCGGGCTGGTGTCCCCTCGCAGCCCACTCTGGAGGTTGGGGGCTTGCCCGTGGGAGCCGTCCCTGGAGACATCGGTTCCCCAGCCCTCTCAACGCTGAGTGGCCGTGTAGAAGCCTGGGGGAGCTGTGCCTCCCCTCGTGGACCTGGCTTGGGGCTCGCCTGTGCTGCTTCTCCCCACTCTGACCCCTCCTTGCCTGCACCCATGTTCCTGGGGAGTGACTGGTGGGGCCCCTCTGCTCCCGAAGTGTGAGCCCTTCCTCCTCGGGGGGCCAGGCCAGTGTTACCTCACTTGAACCCCAGCTCACTCGCTAGCCCCGGGCTGACTCATTTCAAGCTGAAGAGAGCAGGCTTCAGCCCTGATCTGGGAGTCGGGCAGGAAGACTGACACCTGCTTATTTGGATGTGACAAACGGGTGTCCCTGCGCTTGCTGCTCTCAAATCAAGCGTGCCTGAGTTCCTGCAGGGCCTCTGCAGGGCCAGCTGGGCGCAGTGGCCCGGCGACGTGTCCGGTGGCCTCCCTCGTGCGGGCGGGATGTCCACCCCACTGTCTGTCCATCAGAGCCCTTAAACACAGGCTGCTCCCAGTGCAGATTCTGGAGGTGGGTGGAGAGCTCTGGAGGAAACGCGATCCGTTAGGCTTAATGCTGGGACAGCGGCTCTGCCCCAGGGCAGTGGCGTGGGCTGGGGGCAACAGCTGCAGCGTGGGTGTTCGTTCTCTGGTTCCCATTGATCTGTTTCAGTTTCTGCATGAATCTTCTGCAATTAACAAATTAGTGTAAAAAACATTCTTCTCCAGAACATGACAGAATCTCTCCCCAAAGCCCTGTACTGAGGGCTTTATCCACCTGGAAATGACTCGAGTAAGTTGGGGTTACCAGACTCTAAAGCAGCCGATGAGTTAATTGATTAAAATCTGGCCTAATTCCAGAACAGATTATAAATAGATCACATAGAATAAAATGCATAAAATAAAATAAAACCAGAAAGTGGGATGGAGGTTTGAAGCAAGGGGAAATGTCACCCACGGGTTTGCAGCATGTGTGGCTGGGCTGAGAGCCGGGGCCTGAGTGGCAGGGAGGAGGGTGGCTGGGTTGCGCTACTTAGAGAAGGGCCGTGCTTTGCTGCAGCAGACATTGCTCGTGTGAGGCGCACGCAGAGTGGCTTATGTTCCAAAACGCCCCGGCAGGCGTCCCGCCAGCCCTTCCCTCAGGAGCCAAGTGCCCCTCCAGGCAGCACCCTGTACGCGTCTCTGTTCTCGCCGAGGCTTTTCCTCGGTGGCACACGGGCCGCTGTGTTGTCAGGGCGGGTCCCTGTCGCTCAGGCATGAAGTGGATGGGCCCCTTTCTAGACACGGAGGCAGCTGGACAGGACATGGAGTGAGTCTTCTTTGTATTTTGTAATAAGGGCATTGCAAGAGCAGCCTGCAGATGCAGCCGGCGATGAGGCCCTCCAGAGGCAAGTGTGGCTCAGCCTCAGCACCGCGTGGGACCTTGAGGCTCTGCCCGATCAGCTCTTTGGACATCTAGAAAAAGTCTGCCTACAGAAAACCCCATCGCTACAAACTTTAATCTGCTTGGAATTTGCATCTTACAGGCTTCCAAATTAACTTTCCAAAATGGTCTCTATTCTAGGGATGGAAGCAGCCCTTCTCTTGCCCATGGTTTGAAATGTGGCCTGGGCCACGTGCCCTGATCTCCAGGTGTCTCTGGGCTGTGTCCGCTGTGGCTCTTTCCGTCCATCTGCTCTCAAGCTGCTCCCACACTCTTTCCAGGACTGTGCCTTTCTACATCTTTGTGTCCATAGCACAAACTCTCCTTTCTTTCATCTTGTTTTACTTTTCTTATTACTTATCCAAGAAAAAAAAATGATGTTTTCAAGTTCCAATGCAAAGGAATAAACACACTCAAGTTTTAATCATTGTCTCCCAGCTGTCGACAGAAATGTGACCTGGGAGTTAATCACTCAGGGAGCCGGCCTGACCAGTCAGCGGCAGGAGGGCTGCTCCCCAGACACCCCGGCTGCGTGGCCCTGCACCTGCAGTGCCTTCCACAAGAATACGGAAGGAGGAACTTCCGG
The DNA here is from genome assembly GCF_002776525.5 of Piliocolobus tephrosceles. NCBI lineage: Eukaryota > Metazoa > Chordata > Mammalia > Primates > Cercopithecidae > Piliocolobus > Piliocolobus tephrosceles. The sequence continues at coordinate 558,895 of NC_045451.1, forward strand.
TTTTTCTTTGAAAGAGGAAGCTTGGATCAATCATGGGTATTTTCAGTGAGTTTATGATTTCTGCTTTCCCCCGAAATAGCTCTGTGCTGCTGAGACATGCAAGCACCCCTGGCGGAACACTCAACGCGGAAAGTCCCCGAAGCTCTGAGTCCCACATTTTCAGTTAACAGCTCCTTAAAAAGCAGATGAGTGAAAATCTTCAAGACTAGCCATGGTGGGCCTCTTGAATTGGAGTTGCAACCCTCGTTTGCTCTCACAAACATATTGTTCTTGTTATTATTTAAATATTCTCTTACTGCAGAGAGTTAGGCTTTATAAAGGAACCAATCTCATAAAATTGACTTTCCTGTGGAGGATATAAAGTCCTAATTAACAGTCTTTATGCACAGAAAAATAAGTGCTGCAAGGGTGGCATCAGTGAAATTCCTCCTCTTAGGAATCTGCAAATAGCCAATCTGTACAAGCCATACGGCAGGACTTCCCTGAGAGAAACCATTTAGTGCTTCCTTTAGCCTAGGCAGGATTTTCAAGGTGGTAGGAAATTGAAGTGTAACTTTCAACTTTCACTGAGCTGTATCAGTCAGATTGCTGACCATTCAAACTCACTTAAATAATAATGTAACAAAGGGGGTCTATTGGTTTCTGTAGCTGACATCCAGAAGAGAAGCCTTCAGGGAGGGTTTGATCCAGCAGCTCAGCGATGTCACCAACCACGTGGTCTTGTTTAATCTTCCTATTCTGCGTTATCCTGAGACTGGTTCTTCCTGACACCACAAAGTGGTTTCTGACAGTGCCTCGGGACCATGAAGTGAGGGTCTCCTTGTCCAGGTGCCAGAAGCCAGAGCGTGGACGCGCAGTCAGACTGCGCTAGTGTTAGGCCACATCTCCAGCCCCAGCTGACCGTTGAAGGTGGGGAAGACCATGTGCAGTGCGACACCCTGGAGCTGAGCAGGGGCCGGCTTCGCCAGGGCACAAAGCGTGGAGCGGGGTTCAATCTAAGCACTGTTTAAATATTCAGGGCAAATCACTGTCTCCACCAGGAGTAGAAAAATGTGGAAATACCTTTGAGTGGAGGCTTATAAATAATTTATTACTTATCGATACCTTCCATCTAAATGGCAGGGCCAATGACTTGTGGATAATTGAGTTGCAAATTCCGTAGACCAAATCCGTAAAGCCGGGCATGTAGCTCATCCCTCCCCGAAAATCCCAGAAAATTTGGCCCTGAAGTGTGGCCCAATGACTGTCGTCAGTGCCAGGGTGTAGGGCCGAGTCCTGCAGTCTCTGCTTCCTACTGTATACACCTCAACGCCATGTCTGCAGGAGCCCCTCTATTACCTACTGTATACACCTCAGCCCC
>NC_045451.1:560264-562758 GCF_002776525.5 Piliocolobus tephrosceles
ATTACCTACTGTATACACCTCAGCCCCATGTCTGCAGGAGCCCCTCTTACCTACTGTATACGCCTCGGCCCCACGTCTGCAGGAGCCTATTACCTACTGTACACACCTCATCCCCACGTCTGCAGGAGGAACCTCTACCTCTCTGCATCCCAGCTCGCCTTTATTTTTTATTCCTCTCCCTCGTTACCTCCGACCTCAGGCTCTCCAGAGCTGTTTGCTGTTGTCAAAGTGTTGTGTCTGTCTCTTACCTTTTCTAGTTCTCCAAGTTTAAAGTTGGAGGAGGAGACCCCTGAAGAAAATGACCTTCACTAAGTTACATTGAAAGGGTGCAGGTCTTCATGCCAAGCCAGAGCTGGGATTATTGCAGTAGCCAAGCCTGAGCTTGCTTGTCTCTGCGGAGTCTTGGGTGGTGTCTGGCGTGTGTGAGCGGAAACCCACAGTCTGTTCAGGCTCACGGTTGTAGCCACGACACGTGGACGGTGGAGGGGAGTTGAGGGTCCACTCGCTGCTTCCCGGCTTTGTTAGGTGACTGGAGCATTGCGAGGTCACAGGTTGCAGAGTTTCTTCACTCGTAAATACTAAGCAAAAAACTGTGAAGTTAAAGATTTTGTTAATGGAAATTTTGGTTGCCAACTTTTGCTCAATAGAAAGTCTTTCTAAATTTATATGTAGAGGTGTCTTTGAAAAAGAGATTTCAAATTTCTTCAGTTTCTTTGTTCTGTTCACTTAGATGTGGGGAGATGAAACTTCCTTAAACTGGGCCTCTCTGAGCAATGAAAACTAAGCGGTTGCTCTAGTGAAAATTGGACCAGTCATGAGGACCAGCATGGGGCATTTGCCTTCCGGCCGTGGGAGCCGTGCAGAGGATCTGTGAGCCCAACAGTGAGGCATCTTGTGGCTTCTCATTCCTGCCTATTGTTTTTGTGAAAATTGCAGGTGGATTTGGGACTTTTCATCTGATTACACGCTACTCATAGATGTAGTTACATCTGCGAAGTCTCCTGAAATCATCTCCAGGGCAGGCACAGGTCTTGTCAGTTGCTACCTATGCAGGATCTTGCTGGCAGCTGGAGCGGGGGTGCCAGCTCTCATTTCCACTCGCTGTGTTGATCCAGATACGATTTTCCACATGACATGGATCCATGTGGATCCCGCGCCACCATGACGTCTCTATTAGGAGGCTAATGGGGGAACTGAGCTAAGCGCTGGTTTCCCCTCTGTCCTTCCCGCTCGGTGACACAGAGTCCTTCATCACCATGATCCCAAACCAGGTCGCGCTTGTGAGGAACACACTTGACCCCTGTGTGTGGCAGCAGGATGGCAGGGTGGACATAGGCCTCAGATGACCCCAGGGTCAGAGGTCAGCCGGGGAGGCCAGCCCTGTGCCTCAGGGTCAGAGGTCAGCCGGGGAGGCCAGCCCTGTGCCTCCAGGTGTGTGTTGCACCTGCAGAACTGATGCCCCCAGTACCTTGGTCCCCCCGGTGCCACCATCCTAAAGTCCCCACTGGAATTTGCCCTCGTGTTCGCATCTGAGGGAATGGGTGTGGTGAGCAGGACTGGCTGATGTTGACAAGAGTCAGCAATAAATTATTTACTTCAACCCATTCGGGAACTCACTCTTCTCCAGTCAACCCTCAATGACCTGCCTTCCACTGTCAAAGGCTGATGGGAATTGACCAACCTAACTTTTTTTTTTTTAATCTTTTCTTCATTATCTTTTTGTTTTGGAGATGGAGGCTTGCTCTGTCACCCAGGCTACAGTGCAATGACACGATCTCGGCTCACTGCAACATCCTCCTCCTGGGCTCAAGCAATTCTCCTGCCTCAGCCTCCCAAGTAGCTGGGATTATAGGCGCCCGCCACCATGTCCAGCTCATTTTTTTGTGTTTTTGGTAGAGACAGGATTTCACCGTGTTGGCCAGGTTGTAGCAGCCTAACTTTCAAATCAGACTTGGTTTTAGTACTCAGCAAACGTACCCACATCTCTCAGATTGTTCACTCGTTCGTTCAGGGTGTGTGCATTTAGAGAAAATCACAACTCAGTGCAGAGCCAGCTGCAGGCTCAGGACACCCGGGGCGCAGATTTAGCAACAGACAACCTTGCAGTGATGGTTGCAGGAGCGTGGACCTGGCCTCCCGGCGATGGGAAAGACCGAAAGGCTTTAAAAGGGGATTGACGTGCCCAGATCGGTAGCTTTCCCTTGTAACAGTTACTTCAAGTTTTTACTAAAATAACACGCGAGATTAAATAGGACTGTGACACTTGTTAAGAAAACCCGCAGTGCCCCGGCCGACTTCCACACACGCTCCAGCTGTCTCCATCCATGTTTCTAAACAGTGTGCTCACACTGACCGGTTTCTGAGAGTGTCTGCTGTGATCCTGTTAGCATGTAAACAGTGTGCTCACACTGACCGGTTTCTGAGAGTGTCTGCTGTGATCCTGTTGACATGTAAACAGTGTGCTCACACTGACTGGTTTCTGAGAGTGTCTGCT
>NC_045451.1:562768-562928 GCF_002776525.5 Piliocolobus tephrosceles
AGTGTGCTCACACTGACTGGTTTCTGAGAGTGTCTGCTGTGATCCTGTTAGCATGTAAACAGTGTGCTCACACTGACCGGTTTCTGAGAGTGTCTGCTGTCATCCTGTTAGCGTGTAAACAGTGTGCTCACACTGACTGGTTTCTGAGAGTGTCTGCTGT
>NC_045451.1:562938-565153 GCF_002776525.5 Piliocolobus tephrosceles
TGTGCTCACACTGACTGGTTTCTGAGAGTGTCTGCTGTGATCCTGATGTCATGTAAACAGTGTGCTCACACTGACTGGTTTCTGAGACTGCTGTCATCCTGTTAGCATGTAAACAGTGTGCTCACACTGACTGATTTCTGAGACTGCAGTCATCCTGTTAGCATGTAAACAGTGTGCTCACAGACTGGTCTCTGAGAGTGTCTGCTGTCATCCTGTTACCATGTGAGCTTAGTGCTCTGATGTTGCCTCCTCTGTCCCCCGTCGGCTCTGCACGTTTGCAGCTGTAAGGAGCCCATGTGCTATGTTTATGTTAATGTGTCATTATTAGGTTTTGTTCCTGCTGAGCCAGCACATCTGCCTTTTTTTTTTTTTTTTTTTTTTTTTTTGAGTTGTAGTCTCACTGTGTCGCCCAGACTGGAGTGCAGTGGTGCGATCTTGGCTGACTTCAAACTCTGCCTCCCAGGTTCAAGCGATTCTCCTGCCATAGCCTCCTCGAACTACAGGTTTGCGCCACCACACCTGGCTAATTTTTGTATTTTTAGTAGAAAAATACAATTTTTTAAAGTAGAAAAACACTAAAAATTGTATTTTAAGTAGAAAATCTTAGCCCGGCTGGTCTCGAACTTCTGACCTCGAGTGATCCTCCCGCTCAGCCTCCCAAAGTGCTGGGATTACAGGCGTGAGCCACTGCACCGGGCCCTGGCTGCCTTTTAACGGTGGATGGGAGATGCATTGGCAGCTGCTGTATTCCCCTGGGTGATCTCTGCCTTTTGAGGCCTGGTGGCCACCTGTCCTGGAATCGCATCCCCCACTTGAGTAGCTTTCCCATTTTCCCGGGCTGGCTGCTGCTTCTGCCTTCCTCCTTTTCTCTGCACCTATTACTAAGTCTCCCAAGCCACGGCAGGTGCAGGAACCCTCCTGCAATCCGAGGACTGAGGATCCTTCCACACCGTCAAAGCGTCAGGTCATCCGTGTCACACACAGGCTCCGTGTGTCCTGTGGAGTCACCCCTGGAGACCTCATCCCGGGAGCTGTCAGCTGGGGCCCCCCACCTGTTCTGAGAATGGTTCCCTTCTCTTCTCTCTTGAGTGGGACCCGTCCCCTCTTGAGCCACCTGAGCTCAGAACAGCCTGTGCCCACTGGCCCCACGAGGATCGCGGCCCCTGGTGAGAGCTGCGTGTGCTCAGAGCCTCGAGTCCTCGGTGTGCAAAGGGGGCGCGGCAGGACTCCCCAGGAGTGCGTGGTGACCGAGGCCAGCTGGAGTCAGCGCTGGGGAGGCTGCGGGGGCCTCCGCGTTGGTTCGAGTGTCGCCGGCCTCGCTGTGCAGCTGGTTCTAGGCCTCGTGTTTGCAGCTGTTTTCCACCCAGTCCCCATCAGGTGCACAGGCCCGTGGACCGGGGCTCAGGGGGCAGCACGTGCCCGGGAGGCTTCTCACCCCACTCTCCCGAGTAGTGGGGATTACAGGCATCCGCCACCATGTCCAGCTAATTTTTGTATTTTTAGTAGAGATGGGGTTTCACCATGTTGGTCAGGCTGGTCTCGAACTCCTGACCTCAAATGATCCGCCCGCCTCGGCCTCCCAAAGGGCTGAGATGACACTGAGCCCCGCGCCCGGCCTCCTTCTTGGTTTTCTATGTCGGAGGCCGCAGGCACGGGGGACCCGCTGGCCAAGGCGCGGCTGCTGAGGGCGGCGCGGAGCCGTCCGAGGCCGTGTCGGGGTGTTGGGGTATCGGGGTCACCGGCAGGGACACGCCGGGGCGTTAGCGGGACCCGCTCAGAGCTGGAGCTCGGGGAGCTGACACCCTATGAGGGGCTTCCTGAAGCCTCTGGGAAGCTGCTCGTCCGCGCGGGGTCGGGGGTTCCTGGGAGCGCGTGAGTCCGGCCGCCCGGGGAGGCGCAGGGGGACCTCGAGGCCGATCCCAGGCGCAGCCAAGCAACCCCCGCCGGATCCCCCAATCCTCCCGATGCTGCGGCCCTGGGCAAGGGCAGACGGTGGGGTCGGGGGTCACGGGGCGCTTGTGGGGAGCCTGGGCCTGGTCTGAGGGAGAACGTTCTTCGGGGGGACTGACCGGGCCGGGACCCCCCGGGGAAAGGCCGAGCCTGGAGAGGCGGACGCAGCAGTGGGGTCCCGGGAGAGGGGTCCCGGGAGAGCGGGGTCCCAGGAGAGCGGGTCCCGGGAGAGGGGTCCCGGGAAAGTGGGGTCCCGGGAGAGCGG
>NC_045451.1:565163-590410 GCF_002776525.5 Piliocolobus tephrosceles
TCCCGGGAGAGGGGTCCCGGGAAAGTGGGGTCCCGGGAGAGCGGGGTCTGGGGACAAGATGGAGGCGGATCCTTCCTCTCCAGGGAGCTTGGGAGGCTCTGAGTGGGGCCCGCTTGTCCCGCAGGGAGGGTCCCCGGCTTCTGGGGGCCATGGGGGAAGGCTGGGGGGGCTGCGGGCGGCCAGGACTCCCGGCTGCGGCCCCGAAAGACCTCCCTGGGGGGTTCCTGGGGCCGCGGCTCCTCCCTGGGCCTCGGGTCCGTGAGTCGCAGGCAGCTCGTGTTCAGGGAAAGTCAAAGATTCTTTTCTTTCCAATCCCATGAAACACTCAGAGACTGTCCCGCCGCTGGGGCTCAGCGCCGTCATTCCGGGGCGTCGTCTCCTTTCCCCGGGGGGCCCCGGTCCCTGTGTTCCCAGCTGTGGCCAGATGCGGGGAGAAGCGGCCAAATCGCGAAGGGCCCGGACAGGGCCGCGTGCGGACCGGCCTGCGCTGCGGGGAGCTGAGAGGAGCCGCGAGCGATCGAGGGGTCCGGCTCCCGAGAGGCGATGCCAGAGGCCGGGACAGAGTCTAGAGGGGCCGAGTCCCCAGCCCGGGCCGGGGCGGCCTCCACGTGGGAAGACGCGCAGGGCCCGGGAGCTCGGAGTGGGTGCAGCGGCCTCCGCTGTGTCAACAGATGGGCAGAAACCTCAGCGTGTGCCAAGCTGCAGTCGCCGGCGGGTCCTAAGCGTTTTGGTCTTGGGACATGTTTACACTTTAAAAATTGTTGAAGACCCTCAGAGCTTTTGTTTTTGTGCATTATAACCTTCGAAATATACGGTATTAGCGGCCGGGCGCGGTGGCTCACGCCTGTAATCCCAGCACTTGGGGAGGCCCAGGTGAGCAGATCACGAGGTCAGGAGATCGAGACCATCCTGGCTAACACGGTGAAACCCCGTCTCTACTAAAAACACAAAAAATTAGCTGGGCGCAGTGGCGGGCGCCTGTAGTCCCAGCTACTGGGGAGGCTGAGGCAGGAGAATGGCGGGAACCTGGGAGACGGAGCTTGCAGTGAGCTGAGATCCACCACTGCACTCCAGCCTGGGCAACAGAGCGAGACTCCGTCTCAAAGAAAAATTTTTTAAAAAGTATGTATATGTGTGTGTGTGTGTGTGTTATATGCATGTATGTGTCACATACATGTGACATCTATGTATATCATATATGTAAATTATATATATACACTCTATATTAGCAATTAGAACTGAGACATTTAAAAATACTTATGGCTTCATTCATGTTTACGTTTCAAAATTTACTTATACATTTTAGATTTATGTGAATTTATGGGGCACAAGTGTAATTTTGTCACAGACACACATTGCACAGTGGTGAAGCCAGGGCTTTTAGGGAACCCCAATAATGTGTGCTGTACCCGTTAAGTATTTTCTTCCCCCCACTCCCTCCCAGACTCTGCTGTCCATAATTCCACACTCTGTGTCCACAAGTGATTCAGCTCCCACTTATGAGTAAGAACATGCAGCATTTGTCTTTGTTTCACTTAAGACAATGGGCACCACTTCCATCCACATTGCTGCAAAACAGACCATTTCATCCTTTTCTGCTTCATTTAAAAACAGCAATAATAAGCTCACTAAGTGTTAACATATAGGATAAAAATTTTAGTAATATTTTTAGTAAAAAGAATGGCATTATCTTACATTTTGCAAACCTCTTTCACTGGGTTCTCTGATTTGAACTGCTGTGATACTGTTGTTCTGGTTGAAATTGAGAAGAAAACCTGACCACACACAGACATTGAGTCAGGACAGAGGATTATTTACCAGCCTTTCTGGATAATTGTGCATCATCTTTCTTGGCATTACACAACAGGTGGGAAGTGATGGTTTCTTCAAAGTGAGCTGCTGTGGAACCTGAGACCACGGTGCACATGCTCCATGCTCAGCCAGGCCGTGACGTGCAGCCATCATGCGCTTTGGGTGGGCTCTTACCCGGCGTGGCTTCATAGCATCCTGCGACAGTCATCTGGAAAAGGTCAGTTCACCGAGTCATGTGGAGCTTCCAAATGTTGACGTGTTTATTTAATATCAAAAGTCACATTTGTGAATATCACCACCAACTTCCTCGGAAAAGTCTTGACGTGCTGACTGAGAAGCTCACGGTGATGGATACAAGTTTTCCAAAATTCTAATTTTTGCTTGAAAGCTCAAATTTTGTTATTGGTAACAAATACTGCAAGTTTACCTTAAAGCAACAGGCTCATTTTGCTAATTTTCCAGAAAATGCCTGCCCGATGCCCAATGACTGTGGCTTGTTGGTTTTTTCAGATGCAGCGTAGCTGGGGGGTGGCAGGTGTGGCTCCAGACTCAGTCACACACTTTTCTCCCAGTCCTGTCAGCTTCCATGTGTGGTACACGAACTCTGCCTGCATTTCCTGTGTACTCCCCACCCTGTGGCCACGCGCCCCGCTGTGCTGTATGCAAGGCTGAGATATAACAGAATGGATAGTTTTTCTGCCCCAGGGTGGCTTTTAAAAGTGGAGCTGTCGTGTCTACTGCACAGTGAGCGCCTGGCTGTGGTATAAGGCAGGGTGTGGAGCCGCTGCCCCGTACCCACCAGGGAGTCACCGTTCTGCAGATATCTCCTGCTGGAGAAGGCGTTGTCATAAAAGTAGTGACACATTGTCACACGGTGTCACTCAGCATTGTCACAAATGTAGTTCTGATCTGCAGACCCCCTGGCAGAGTCCCTGGGAACTTACCCCATGCCAGGACCCACAGGCCGTACGGTGAGAACCTCCTGCCGTGGGTGAAAAGAATCCTTCAGGGACTGGGAGGGAGGCTATGGGTGGGGCTGGAGCCCCGGGTATGTCCTCAACTGGCTGGGGAGCCTCCCCCAGGGGCGATGTAGGCAAGTGCACGTCTATTGGGGTCCCTTCCCTGGTTCGTGAACCTGAGAGGCCACCCTAGGCCCCTGGCGCCCCTCCCTGCGGGACAGTGTCCCTGGCTTTCTGTTCTTGAGACTCCCTCTGCTTCCCGTGCGCCGCTCCCAGCACGTGGAGACTCCTGTTTCTCCCAGGCAGATGGAACCCGATTCTTTCCAGCTTGGGAAACGTGATCGGTCTTTTCTGTTCTGTTTCCATTTGCTTTTTGATGTTAAATTTCTGTGATCAAAACTTTCCATTGGTGTCTGGTTTTTTTTTTTTTTTTTTGAGACGGAATCTCGCTCCGTCGTCTGGCTGGAGTGTGGTGGCGTCATCTCCCGGGTTCCCGCCATTCTCCTGCCTCAGCCTCCGGAGTAGCTGGGACTACAGGTGCCCGCCACCGCGCCCGGCTAACTTTTTGTATTTTTAGTAGAGACGGGGTTTCACCATGTTAGCCAGGATGGTCTCGATCTCCTGACCTCATGATCTGCCCACCTCGGCCTCCCAAAGTGCTGGGATTACAGGCTTGAGCCACCGCGCCCGGCCGGTGTCCGTTTTAAAGACCCTCAGAACCTGGTGTGCCACACTAGAGGCTCTATCAGCGCAGGTCCTGGGCTGCCTGGAGGAGTGAGTGAGGGGTCCATGCTGCGTCAGGAGCTGGGGACTGCCAGGGATGAGACGCATCTCTCTGGCCAGGGTGTTCACTTTAGAGCTATGAGGCAGCCGGGAAGCTGGGCCACAGGCAGGAGGCCTGGGGTCCGGGCGCTACAGCCAGTGCCAGCTCCTGCTTTCCACGACCAGCGGGTTCCACCATCACCTCAGTGAGCTGTCAGCAGACGTCCCTTACAGACCCTCCATCCGGACACGCGCGCCTCATTGCCAGGTGGTCTCTCTGGCAACCCTACATCTGTGATGGCAGAAGTCAGCTCAGAGCATGTGCAGCAGGAGGCGAGGAAGGGAACACTGGCCCCTCACAGCAGCTGGGCCCTTCCATGCACCCTCCAATCTTGTCACCCAGTAGGCCGGCCGGGCATCATGGCCCGGGGGTCTCTGGCTGGCAGGAGAGTGGACAGCACGGGACCTGAGACCCTTTTGTCAGACTCAGGCGCCCTCTCTCTCCTCCCTATGAAAACAAAATCTTAGAAAGGGGAAAGTCAGCAGACGGCCGGGACTGCTCACCTCCCCCACCACCCCCTCCATGCTGCTGCTTTGCTGCTACCTCAGAGGTGGAGCTGTCTCCCCAGGCCATGTGGCAGCTCCTTTCTGCTCCGGCCAAAAGAATTGCAGAGCCCGATTCCACAAGAGAGCATGAGTGTGAGACTGGGAGGCATGCTCTGGCTGCAGCCACAGCCCTGATGGCAGTAATTTCCTTTGGTTTTGAATTTTCACCTAAAAAAAAAAAAAATTCATGTTTAGCCTTAGGATAATAATAGCTACTGTTCCTAGCTCCATTGCTTGTACAATATGCACACACACATTGCCACGGCATGCATTCGAATTGAACCTGGCACACCTGCAAGGTCAAAGCTGAGGTCATGGCTTGTGACGGGCAGGGAGCAGCTGCCTGTGCTGCCCTGCTCATGTGTGCCCCCATGTACCCAAGTGTGCCCGCATGTATCCTGGTGTGCCCACATGTATCCCGGTGTGGCCACATGTACCCAGGTGTGCCTGCAGATACCCGGGTGTGCCCACATGTACCCGCGTGTGCCTGCAAATACTCACATGTACCCACATGTACCCGGGTGTGCCTGCAGATACTCAGGTTGCCCACATGTACTGAAGTGTGCCCACATGTACCCAGGTGTGCCCCCATGTACCCATATGTGCCTGCAGATACCCGCATGTACCCTCATGTACCCGGGTGTGCCTGCAGATACTCAGGTTGCCCACATGTACCCATGTGCCCACATGTAGCCAGGTGTGCCCACTTGTACCCATGTGTGCCTGCAGATACCCGTGTGTGCCCACATGTACCCAGGTGTGCCTGCAAATACCCGCATGTACCCTCATGTACCCAGGTGTGCCCACAGATACCCAGGTTGCCCACATGTACCCATGTGTGCCTGCAGATACCCACATATGCCCACATGTACTCACATGTGCCCACATGTAGCCAGGTGTGCCCATGTGTGCCCATGTGGGCAGGGTGGGCAGAGGCAGCACAGCTGCCCACTGGCTCTGACACAGAGGCTTGAAGAAAACCCTGGGGTCCAGTGAGGGCGTGCCCACACTGTGGGGAGGATGAAACCACCTTCCGCCCTCCCACCCAGCAGCCAGCTCTGGCAGAGCCTCCCAGCGGAGCACGAAGGAGCGTGGACAGGGCTCCAGCTTAGTTCTGACGTGCGTTGGAAGCACCTGTGGGCATCCACTTTGCAGAGCAGCTGCTGTACTGGTGGGGTTGGGGGGTGACCTGGGCCATTCCTCTATTCTAGGAGGAGTGGGGTTCCAGGTGAGGTTCTGGCTCCAACTCTCTCGGACGGTGCAGATAGGCCTCCTGCACAGTGGCTGCTACACCCGGCACCAGGGCTGGTCCGGCTCCGCGTCTTCACCACTGAGCAGCTTTTACTTGATCCTATTTTGTGAGGATATGGTCTTTAAAGTCACGTGCCTTTCGATGACAGCAGCCCTGGAGGTTGGGAACCTGCATGACAAATACAGTTGTGGGCCAGTTACTTCCCCTTTTTTTTTTTTTTTAGAGGGAATCTCGCTCTGTCTCCCAGGCTGGAGTGCAGTGGCGCAGTCTCAGCTCACTGCAAGCTCTGCCTCCCGGGTTCACGCCATTCTCCTGCCTCAGCCTCCCAAGTAGCTGGGACTATAAGCACCCACCACCACGCCTGGCTAGTTTTTTTGTATTTTTAGTAGAGATGGGGTTTCACCGTGTTAGTCAGGATGGTCTCAATCTCCTGACCTCATGATCCGCCCTCCTCGGCCTCCCAAAGTGTTGGGATTACAGGCGTGAGCCACCGCGCCCGGCCTGGGCCAGTTACTTTCTGTGTGACAGCTGGAGTGTGTCCGTCCTGAAGACTATTTAAGGAGAGGAAGGCCAGCCTGACACTCTAGCTCAGGGAACTTGGTCATCCAGCAGATACCAGACAGGGCGACCCCTTCAGCCCATCCAGGGAGGGAACAAGGAGGAAGTGCTATCAGGGCAGCTGGGCCATTCCCATTGTCCTGTAGACGCTGCCATGCTCCTGGTCACCCAGGGGAGCTGCCAAAGGGGACCCCGACTTTTCTTGGGAAAGTGCCCATCCCTGGGTCCGTGGGCCCCTCCGGCAATGGGTCGGTGCCAGCCTCCGAAGGGCACAGGGGTCTGGGGCAGTGCTGTCGGTTTGCTGCCTCGATGCGGGCAGTGCTGTCGGTTTGCTGCCTTGGTCTCTGTAGCCACAGCCGTAACATGCCCGCCCTCTTTCCACATCGAAGAGGTAATTTGCTCCTCCCCTGACCCTGGGAGGTCCTGGGCCCCTTCAAACCTTTGCATAACAAAAGGGCCGGCTGGGCAGTTTCCATGCAGGCCAAGCCACTGTGCTTATTAGCACACAATGAAAACTATTAGATGGAGACAAACACCCCACAATAGCAAAGAAAACAAACCAAACCCGTCTACACAGATTCCCACAGTCAGCGTGACTCACTCTCTGCCTGTTACCCTGCAGTGGGCGGGAGCCTGATTGCTCAGATGTTTTCTGCTCTCCCTGATCCTGACTTCTCCTTTGGGCCTGATCAGGGCACGGCTCTGGGCCAGATCGGGGCCTGTGGCTGAGCTGCCTCGGGCTTGGGTTCTCACGGCCTGGGGTGAACCTGGCATCCCATGAGGAGGGGGCTGGAAACCGAGCTGCCTCAGCCTTGGGCCTCCAAAGGGAGGTGTGCGGGGCCCTCTCGGCTGTCTCCACTTTTCTTTCTCAGGGGATTTTATAAATTTATTTCCAAGAGCACATGCCCAGTTTATATGCACAGCCAACCGAGCCCTTTGTCCGACTCACGCCCATTCCGGAGTGGAGGTGACTGTCCCGCATGGATGAGTGGAGCTTAGGGAAGCTCCGATGCGCCAGGCTCCCGAGGCAAGAAGATGCAGACTCCTCCGAGCCACGGTGCGGTGAGGAGGAGGAGGCTCTTGCTGCTTGGGCCAGCCCCTGCCTGGCCAAGCTCCCAGATAAAAGGTGGGGCGGTGCTGTCCTTCTCCCCCTGCTGGCATGAGATCTGAAGGGAGGCACATTCTGGAGGGTGCTGGCTCAGGATACCTGGGGTGTGGCTCAGGGCTAGGGTTAGATTTGGGAGGAAGGACAGCCAGGCTCAGCATCTTGAGTACGGCCCCACCCTCTGCTCCGGGATGCTGGGGCCCAGAGGGCAGCAGAGGTGGGGGCTCAGCCTGCTCCTGGGGTGGTTCATTGGGGGGGGGCTTTACCATGAAGAAAGGCACTGGGGTGGAGCAGGCCCCGGAGCTCAGCCCTATGCTCTGGGGTCCTGACCCACATCTAGCAGCAGACACAGCAGTGGCACCCACTGGAGGCACGTTGACCAGCCAAGGCCACCAGCCTGGCCACGGTGCTGAGACACACCCCGGCCCAGCCCGGAGCAAGTCCTTCATGGTCACTTTCCCCTCACCCAGGAGGCGATGACGGCCTTGGGGGAGCTCGGTCAGTTGGGGAGGATGGCACGCCTGAGAGTGCGCGGTGTCCTGTGGTCACGGTGGGGTCCTGTCTTCCCAGGGCGTGTGGGGTCCTGTCTTCCTGGAGCACGTAGGGTCCTGTCTTCCAGGGGCTTGTGGAGGGGCCGTTTACCCTGGGCCTGGGGGAAAGGGCCCAGCTGTTCATCACAGGGGCCCCTTCTATGAGTCCCCCCTTTTCTGGGGACACCAGTGGCAAGAGCCCGGGCATCTCCAGAACTGGCCATAAACCACAGCAAAGGCCTCGTGTTCTACAGAATGTCAGGCTTTTAAATAACACGGCATCACTTGGAGTGCACTGGTCTCTGCTTCGCAGTCACCAATGCCAAGGTCACTGCTCTGGGGGCCGCACGTGGCACGTGTCTCGTGCATGCGGCCGGGGCTGTGTCTCTGCATCCGTGTCTCTGTCGTGGGTGTGTCCAGGGCGGTGGCTCTGTGTCTGAGCTGGCCCAGTTTCACTCTGTGGGGAGTCTTGGGGACTGTCCTGGCCTCCCTGAGCCCCAAAGCCAGGCCCATGTGGCCTGTCCCCTCGTGGACACTGGCTGCTGCCGTTTCCTTTGAGCTGCGTTCCTGCCTTGGATCTGCCTGCTGCTGGGCACTGCCCTCCTCAGCCTCTTGGCCTGGGGAAGCTGCCCCACCCCTCCTGTGCTGGAGAATCCCACCTGGACCCAGCCATTGGTGCCGGCAGCTGCAGGCTGGAGGGGAAGCACTGGGAAGCCACTGAACGTCCAGGTGGGCCTTGATGGCCTCTCAGCCCCTTCCCTCAGTCACGCAGCGACCAGCTCTGCCAACTCTGCCCACACACGCAGCCCCTCCTCCTCTCAAGCTCAGCCCCCTCCAAACCCAGGGAACCCCTGGGCGCACTCTCTCCGGAACAGCGTTCTTCCGCTTTTCTGCCTGCTTGGGGCATGTGCGATTCACAGCCCTAGAATTTTAGAAAGCAGGTCTGGTGTCTGCGTTTGCTCGGTCGGTTGCAAAGGCATTGCCCATTTTCTCTTGGAGCAGAGGCGTTTGCCATCACATGCTCCGTGCCATGGGTGAGGGACAAGGGGCCTCTCCCTGCGTTCTGTGTCCGGCGTGGACACTGCAGTTTGTTCCTTCTGAGCTTGTGATGCTCAGAGCTTGGCCGGGACGGAGCTGGCAGCCTCAGCTTCCAAGCTCCAGAGCTCCGCGTGGATGAAGGGCGCTGCCATCCTCCTGCAGCTGGGCCTGTGAAGCAGCTGTCAGAACATCTCAGATTGGGTGTCTCCATCTCTCCAGGCTCCTCAGAGGCGAAGGTCCCTGCAGTCAGCCCTAGAGAGTGGCCCGTGGCCAGGTCCCGGAAACCGTGTGTCCCCGCGCCTCACCCTGCGCAGGCTGGGCAGGCAGCGTCCTTGGCCAGTCGAGAATGTAACTACGTCTCATAGAACTGAGCCCTGATAAATCACACAGGCTGATTTTCACAGATTTCCGTTCTTTGAACATTCCACTCTTTGAAAAAGATCTTCTCCTGGCTTTTTCAATCAAAAGCACACACTCTAGGCAGACTATTACTGTAGCCAATGTCGTGAGCTGGCGTGTGGGAGGGAAGGCTCTGGATCCTTCTGGAATCTGGAATGGGCTCCGGAGGGAGACACACTTGACCCGAGTCCCAGCTCCGCACTGTCCCTGGGCTCCTGCCTCCAAGATCCTCAGGGCTCTGTGGAAACAAGGGGTGATGCCCAGGTGGGACCAGTGCCCTGGAATGTCCTCTGTGCTGAATAAATGTCGGCTCCCCTTGAAGCCAACATGGCATTGGCAAATGAGTTCTGTAGCTGACTGTAAGTTAATTAGTACAACTCTTGCTCTCTTATTATTCTTAGATACAAAGTTAATTTGGAAAGATACATGTTTCTTTTAAAGTTGCATGGTTAAAAGGATGTGGGAGCTGAGCTTAATTAAGAGAGAGTGGCTCCTAGCGTGCAATGGTTGCGGTTGGAGAAAAACATCATTAGATTAAGGGTTTTGCTGCCTTCCCCAGCACAGCCGCCCCGGGCCACTGGCCTCTCCGTGCAGGGGATGGTGGATTGACCTGGCGTGAACTCTGTGCAGCTCCCGGAGGGGCCCGAGGTGCACGCACACCAGCAGCGGGGAGGGCAGCGGGGCTCGGGCACTGCGGACACGCGGGTGGGAGCAGTGCCCGTGGAGCTGTCCCCGGGGCCACCCGTGCGCCAAGCCCGCCAGCATCCTCACGGGGCAGGCCACGCGGAAACCCCTGAGAGCGGGCAAGCCCCGGCTATGTTTTAAGCCCTGGAGGAGAGGATGTAGCGAGTGGCTTCAGACTCCTGTGCCCTGGTCCATGGGCCAAGGACTGGGGCTGGCGTCTGCACTCGGTGCCGAAAGCTGCCAGCAAGAGGACTTGGAGCTTCCTTTCTAAGACATCTCCCTGGCTCTCAGGCAACTCTGTGGAGCTGAGGCTGCCCGTGGCCTGGACCCGCAGTGAGGGGCCCAGCAGCCCCGGTGCCCTCCTGTCTGGGCCTGGACCCGCAGTGAGGAGGGGGCTGTGCTCCTCAGGGCTACTGAAGGCAGGGACAGGAAGCTTGTGGGAAGTGCCCGGCTTGAGTGGTCAGTCTCCGTCCCTCTGGGCCTCACGGACACGTGAGGGCCCTGATGGAGCTGCTTGTCAGGGCGCAGACCTTGGGTCCCCCCAAAGGGCTCCTGTCCCAGGAGCAGAGGTCCCTCCCTGTGCCCTGGCCCTTGAGGCCCCTGGCATGTTGCTGGCGTGCAGTAGTGTGTCCTGGGCATGAGAGTTAGTCAGAGGCTCTCGCCTGCTGGAGGCTCTGCCTGCCGAGTGGCCGCTGTTGTGTCTCCACAGGCCATGGGGCAAGAGGCAGAGTATGTGTGGTCTGTGCTCAGCCGCCCTAGGACTGGAGGAAGGGCCGGGCAGGCTCCCGTGAGCGCTGCAGACGCTGGGCAACCCCCGCAGCGCCGTCTTCCTTCCTCACCTCATGGAACCCTCTCGGCATTTCACACATGGGGACTCTGAGGGCGGATTGTTGGGGACAGCGCTCCCAACAACCTCTCGTGGCATGTCCAGACGATCTTTTCAGAGACATCTGCCGGAGGCAGAGACGGGGCCTCTCCTGGATCGGGCAGGGGCCCCCTCCGCCCGGGATCTGGGGTCTCCCTGCCAAGGCACCCCGTGTGTGTGCAGGTCCCGGGCCTGGCTCCAATCCTCAGAACCACCACTGCTGTGAAATCCACCCGGGAGGGTCGTGTCTCTGGCCAGCAGCCAGCAATCCCGCAGGTCAGCGAGGCTCCTCCGTGTGCACTCTCGGTGTCTTGTGCAGCTGGACGTGTGTGGAGCTGCCAGGGCAGTGGGGAGTGGGGTTGGCCCTGGCCAGAGCTGTTTCCCCGCCCCCCACCCCTTCCACCATTTCGCAGCCTCCACGGGTGTCCTGGGCTATGCATTTTGCACATGGACTGCAGTCGTGGAGAACTGGGATGTGGAGGAGGCTGGGAGCAGTGGAGACAGCAGGGCCAGAAGTGACGCAGAGCAGAGGAACACAGACCAGGTGAGGAACGCAGACCTGGCGGGGAGTGCAGACCGGGTGTGGAAGCCCCAGCAGAGCAGAGGAGCACAGACCCGGTGGGGAAGCCAAGGCAAGGAGTTCGGGAGCCAGCGAGGGGCCCAGGCACTGGGTGAGCAGAGCAGGGTGGGCTCCGGGCCAGGGGCAAATGCAGAGTAAGGGCCCTGGGGGAGGCAGAGGGAAGCTTCGCTGGGCAGGAGGGCGAGGCGGGGCATCCCTGGCTCCGGGCACACAGTGGAGGCAGAGGACAGCCGTGCTGTGCTGCATTTTCTGAGGGAAAAGATGATAAACTATGTTCACGCTGCTAACAAAGGCTAAACAATGGCTTTTTCTAAAACTTAAGAATCATTATGCTAAAAAGTAAGTTTAGGGGAGAAGAGACAGAGTCCCCTCACAGAAAAACTGCAGAGAATTTGGGTGGATGCTACACCCTCAAGAAACAAAGTGTGTTGGGTTACAAAGATATAAAGTAAGCGTTCAAGAATCCATACTCTTGTAACTGACTGAAGAAGTACAGAAATGTGAGGAGGCTGGGTGAGCGTGACGTTCCTCCGGGGCTCTCTGAAGCAGGGTTTGTGTGTGCACACCTGTGTGTGGATTTGTGTGTGCACACGTATGTGTGTGCATTTGTGTGTGCCCTGAGGCCTGTGGTCTCCCTGAGAAGCCCTGTTTAGCACAGGTGGGGGTGTCCCAGGGACACTTGGCTGCTGAGAGTTTGGGGATCAGAGTTGCCCTCGGCAGATGGTGTCCATAAAGAACACCCACAGCTGAAAGACCCACGGCCCAGGTTCCCCCAGGGGTCCCAGGACCCCACAGTCTGGCTGGTGAGGGGCAATCTCCTGGCCACAGAGACACGGTGGGGGCTCCCATGTTGTCTGCTGCAGAAACTGGAGTACTGGGCTGAGCAGTACCCCAAATTCATGTTCTTCAGGAAACTCAAATGTGACCTTATTTGGAAGCAGGGTCGATGTAGACATCCTTAGTTGACATGAGGCCATACTGGGTTAGGGAAGGCCCTGAGTCAGGGACTGGCGCTGGTGTCTTTACTGAAGGACGGTCATGTGAATTCAGAGAGATGGGCCCATAGAGGGGAGCCAGCTGCGTGCCCAGGGGGCAGAGGGCAGAGTGATGCAGCCACAAGCCCAGGACACCTGGGGATGCTGGAAGAGGCAGGAAGGCGTCCCCTGGAGCCTTCGGAGGCTCCTTAATTTCAGGTTTCTGGCCTCCGGAGCTGGGAGAGGATAACGTTCCACTGCTTTAAGTCCCCAGTGTGTGGTTCTTTGCCAGGACAGTCCCAGGACAGGCTACAGGGACGCGGCTCACAGAGAAGCCTGGGACCTCACCTGGGTGGGTGTGTGGCCTCACGCTGTCCCCTGGGGACTCACTCCTGCCAGGCCTTCGGCTCCTCGAAGGGACCCTAGGCGACGTCTGCAACGCTGCGAGGCAGAGGCCGGCTGAGGATCTGAGAAAGGCTGGGCCTTAGGGCGGCCAGTTTGCCCAGGACTGAGGGGTTTCCAGGGTGTGGGGCTTTCAGAGCAAAACCCAGGAAAGCCTCAGGGAGAGCAGGGCGGTTGCCGTCCTGGAGGTGCCAGGCGGGGACGGCCTGCGGGGTAAACAGCCCACGTTCTGGTCTGAAGGGAGTCTCTGCCGCTGCCTGTGGGAAAACCTCTGCTGGAACGAGTGAGCGGGGGCTGCGGCCGCGTGTGGCACTCCAGACATGGGGCCTTCACAGGCACCCACCCAGCCCTGCAAGCCCTGGAAAAGTCCACCGCCTGGGAGGGGCAGCTGAGCCGGTGACCCAAGACCCTGCCAGCGAGAACACAGGCTCTCTCAGGGCAGGGCCAGGGGGGTGGCACTGCAACAAGGTGGCCAGGCCTCCACGTCCCCTCCTGGGGAAGGGGCTTTTGAACCCCAGGACCAAAAGCAACTGCTTGCATTTCGCTCTGTGGATACTGACAGGGGTGTAGATGGGGCTACACAGGCTCCTGTAGATGCTCCCGCCAGGCAGGATCTCAACAGCGAGGGGCTGTGGCCCTGGGGGTCCTGAGTAGAAGAAACAGACTCTTCTCTGCTCTTACGCACAACAATCAACTGAGACTCCATGACCAGATGTGTGGGGTTTTCCCACACGCCAAGCAAACAGGCGGCTCTGCACAGACACCAGCAGGGACCCTCCAACTCCGTTCAGTTCATTCTGACTCTTTCCCCAGGAGACAGTGTCTGATCCCACAGGCTGTGGGCTCAGCCCCCAAGACCTCTCCCTGCTACCCACACCCACTTCAGACACCAGCGGCAAGTCTGAGCCTTGGGAACTTCTGGCCCACAGGCTGGGTTCCTATGACACCCCCCTGCTTGGGTTCGATTAATTCTCTAGAGCAGCTACGGAACGCAGGGACACGCACTTACATGTGCCAGGTTTATTATAGATGGTATTGCAAAGGATAGAGATGGAGAGGTGCATGGGGCGAGGTGTGGGGAAGGGGCTGGAGCTTTCAGGCCCTCCCTGGGCACTTACCCTCCAGGAACCTCCAGGGTCCAATATCCAGAAGCTCCTGACAGTCCTGTCGGGGATCAGCTTGAGTAGCCAACCACGGTCGTCTCCTCAGCAGACAGACAGACATCACTTAGGAGACCCCAAGGACTTTAGGAGTTGTATGCCAGGAAGTGGCAGCTCCTGGGGAGGCCGAGGCAGGAGAATCACTTGAACCCAGGAGGTGGAGGTTGCAGTGAGCCAGGATCACGCCACTGCACTCCAGCCTGGGCAAAGAAGCGAGACTCTGTCTCAAAATAAAAATACTTTCATAACTGTTTTGATATATGTTTCAACAGCTTTATACATTTATTGATGAAAAGAGTCAAATTCTGTAAAATATTTTTGGAGATTTATTCTGAGCCAAATATGAGTGACCTTGGCCCGTACACAGCCGTCAGGAGGTCCTGAGAACGTGTACCCAAGGTGGTTGGGGTGCAGCTTAGTTTTATATATTTTAGGGAGGCATGAGACATCAATCACATACATTGAAGAAATACATTGGTTTGGTTCAGAAAGGCGGGACAACTCAAACCCAGGGGCTTCCAGGCTCCAGGTAAATTTAAACATTTTCTGGTTGACAATTGGTTGAGTTTAAGAAGACCTGGGATCAGTAGAAAGGAGTGAGGCTGAGACAAAGGACTGTGGAGACCAAGTCTTATTGTGCAGAGGAAGCTCTCAGATAGCAGACTTCAGAGGGAGCAGGTTGTGAACTGTTTCTTATTGGACCTAAAAGGTGCCTGGCTCTTAGCTAATTATCTCCTGGATCTGGAAGGGAAGGAAGGAAAACAAAGGGGAGGGGGATTCTCTATAGAATGTGGATTTTTCGGCTGGGCATGGTGGCTCACGCCTGTAATCCTAGCACTTTAGGAGGCCGAGGCGGGTGGATCATGAGGTCAGGAGTTCGAGACCAGCCTGACCAAGATGGTGAAACCCTGTCTCTACTAAAAAAAATACAAGAATTAGCCGGGTGTGGTGGCGCATGCCTGTAATCCCAGCGACTTGGGAGGTTGAGGCAGGAGAATCGCTTGAACTTGGGAGGTGGAGGTTGTGGTGAGCTGAGATCGTGCCATTTCACTCCAGCCTGGGTGACAAGAGTGAAAATCCATCTGAAAAAAAAAAGAATGTGGATTTTTCCCACAAGAGACTTTGCAGGGCAATTTCAAGGTCTGGCAAGGAAATGCATTTTGGGATGAAATATTTTGATTTTTTTCTTGTCTTACAAGGTTTTGCCAGAGTCAGACTGGAAAGTCAGTCATGATATAGGGTCAGATAAGACCCATCTGATGAGAACTTATGGGTGAAGGGTATGACGAAAGAGTCAAACTCTCAGACCCCTTAGATAGGAATTTGGGCAAGATAAAAAATTAGAGCTTAGTCCTGACATTCAAAGACGTTTCTCGGAGAAGGGTCTGAGAAGGGAGATAGGGGGCCTGGGAGCTGTGTGGAGGGACCCCCTGCATGTGGGGCAAGGGTCTCCTAGCTGGCTGGGGGCCTGAGCTCCCATCACACATTCATTTATTGCCCATTTGTTTCCAAAAGGGATTTGAGGTTGTTCTCAATCAAGAACAGACAACTCCGCAGGGATGAGATGATGGCGGAGGGCAGGTGTCATGGGATTCAGAGAGTGGTAACCTTTGAACACCGAGCTTCCTAGCAGTCAAGGCAAAAAGGGCCATCTGCGTCTGAAGAGAGGTGCCTTACAGGGACCAGTGGCTTCTCAGCACAGGTGCCTCGGCAGAGGGGGCCTGACCTCAGACACAGACGGCCCTCTGCCATCTGCCAGCGGCCCAGGGCCAAGTCTCCCAGGGATCTCCCACTGTAGTCATCTTGATAGTGGCTCCAACACCCACAGGCCATGTCCCCGTCACCCACCGCACTCTGCCCACTGCTGTGTCCTGAGAGTCAAGGTCTCTCCCACAGAACAGGAGACCCCAGAAGGGGTCCCAGGGCTGCTCCCAACAGCTCTATTTGGACCTTCCCTCCCCAGAGCCCAGCCCCAGCCTTATTAATTCTGTAAGATTTGGTTTTGAAGAAATTTACCATAAATGTATAGATCTTAAAAAATCATGCCAGGGCTGTGGTGTTCTTGGCAAAAGCCAGTCTGGTGTCCATTTCTGTTGGAGAAGATGAAAGATGAGATTCCAGGGGTTCCTTCAGATTTAGGCCATCCCATTCCGTCTGCCACTCGGGAGAGTCCAATAGACCTAATATTTTTGTCTGAAAGACTTGGGGAGTTTCTCCTCTGCCACGCGTTCCTCCTGAGGGAGGCCCTCGTTCTGGGAGGTGGCTTGAGACAGCCGTGGCAGCAGCTGGTTCCCGAGGGACAGGGCCCACTGGGGCCCCCTGAGGCTCCTCTGATGGCAGTGGCAGGGGGCAGGCGGGACCCAGGCAGACGGACCTTTCCAGAAAGACCAACCAGGCCAGACGGGCAGAGCTTCTGCGCGGTGGTGAGGCCGGCTCTGCGCCCGGCTCCCAGTGCTGCCACACGCGGCTCCCGAGGGCTAACGACATCTTCAATCGTACGAAGGTCTCTGATTCACTCCGTAAATCCTAGGCTGACACACTGCCTCTTGGCATCTTAGTTTGTTTACTTAGAACCGACTTTGAGGTGAGGAATGCTTGCATGTTGCTGGGTGTTTAGAGGAAGATTAATAGATTATTTGTAACTCCTGTAATGAAAACATTACACAGGCACAACGCTGGGCTCCGTCCCGCTCATTTTCCGCTGCTAATTGCCGCAGCATACAGGCTGTATTATGAAATGAAATGCCATCTATAACCTCCCACATTTATTAAAATATAATTGCTTTAATGAAATTCTTTTGGAATCAGACATAGTTCAAACAACACACTGCCTTCATGAGGTGATTTTCTGGCCAATTAGATGTGACCACGGAGTCTCTTGCTTTCAATCAGATGGCTTTTCCTTGTAAATGTGTTGAAGAGGACATTTCAGGGGCTGCTCTGGGCACTGGCTGGGCTATGTGAACCTTCCACTTTGACCTTAGAAATGCTTCAGTCATTTTAAAGTGCAGAAAATACACCCCCAGCTCTGTGGTCATCCCGGGAGGTGGGTCATGGTGCACATCCCGACACCTTCCCAGGCCTGTCTGCCACGAGCCCCTCCTCCAGGTGTGCTGGTTTATGATGGGGGCTGGGACAGGGGGCGTGCATTGCCTGTCTCACCAGTGGGGCTTTTAAGGAAAATTAATGAAGAAACAGACTGTCTAGCTGGAAAGTCTTTAAAAATCATCCTTTCGGCCGGGCGCGGTGGCTCAAGCCTGTAATCCCAGCACTTTGGGAGGCCGAGACGGGCGGATCACGAGGTCAAGAGATCGAGACCATCCTGGCTAACACAGTGAAACGCCGTCTCTACTAAAAAATACAAAAAACTAGCCGAGCGAGGTGGCGGGCGCCTGTAGTCCCAGCTACTCGGGAGGCTGAGGCAGGAGAATGGCATGAACCCGGGAGGCGGAGCTTGCAGTGAGCTGAGATCCGGCCACCGCACTCCAGCCTGGGCGACAGAGCGAGACTCCGTCTCCAAAAAAAAAAAAAAAATCGTCCTTTCACTTGGAATCAGTCTCTTCCTCTCAGCCTCAAGCGTCACTTTCCTCACTGGTTAAGAGGCTCCCCGGACAGTGCGGAAGGCGCTGCCAGGGCTGCCGTAATCTGATCTGCCTCAGTGCCCTCCCTGGACCCGGACAGTGTGGAAGGCGCTGCTCGTGTGCCCGTGGTCTGCCTCAGTGCCCTGCTGTCCCTTTTCTTTCTGGAACAGAGTCGTTTGTGCTTTGCGGTGGCGTTCTCAGCTGTGACAAGTCTGATGTAAATCACTTGGCAAATGAGTGCTTCTCCATTCATGCCACCATTCTGCCCCCTTGGTGGTGGGCACGGGCTGCAGCTCACACCTGCAGCAGCACGAACAATGGACTTCACCCGTCCACGCGTCCAGCGCCATTCCCAGTCCTGAGACCCATGAAACCCGCTGGACAAGGTGCAGCTCTGGTTCTCAAAGGCCCCTGGTGCCTGTGGGAGGCTGGGGTGTGGCTGGGAGGCGGCTGCCAGTTGTCAGCGTCCCACACCCTGTGCCTTCCTGCAGCTCTCGCCCGGCATGGTGGGAAGTGACTCCAGCAACCACTCCGGAGTCCAAGCTGAGTCAGAGGTGGTCATGGGAGTAGCTTCTCGGCCGAGAAGGATGGGGAAGCCTGTGGCGGCCGAGATCACAGCCATGGTGTCATCCCAAACCACACCTCCTGCGGTCCAGGCAGCCCAGGGAGCGAGGCGCTGGAGCGGAGCCTAGCGCTGGAGCTGGGCCTGGAGCTGGGCCAGTTGCTGGAGCTGGGCTAGGCGCTGGAGCTTGGCCAGGTGCTGGAGCTGGGTCAGGCGCTGGAGCTGGGTCAGGTGCTGGAGCCGGGCCTGGAGCTGGAGCTTGGCCAGTTGCTGGAGCTGGGTCAGGCGCTGGAGCTGGGTCAGGCGTGGGAGCTGGGTCAGGTGCTGGAGCTGGGCTTGGAGCTGGGTCAGGTGCTGGAGCTGGGCTTGGAGCCGGGTCAGGTGCTGGAGCTGGGTCAGGTGCTGGAGCTGGGTCAAGTGCTGGAGATGGGCCTGGAGCTGGAGCTTGGCCAGTTGCTGGAGCTGGGTCAGGCGCTGGAGCGGAGCCAGGTGACCTTCCGTCGATGTCACCCTCAGACCAAACCCATGACACAGGTTTCAATCCCAGCTGACACTTAGGTTCTGGGTGATGCTAGACATTGCTTGTGCCTCTTTTTTTTTTTTTTTTTTTTTTTTTTTGATGTTTGATTTTTCTTAAAAGACTGCTTTTCAGAGCAGTTTTACAGTCACAGAAACATGGAGAAGAAGGTCCAGAGAGCTGGCCATATGCCTCCCGCCCCCACACAGGCACAGCCTCTCCCACCACCAACCTCTGGGGCTTGAGATGTGCGTTTGTGCCGGGCGATGAACCCGCGTGGACGCATCACGATGGTCCGGATCCCGGAGCTCACTGCAGGGCTCCCTCCTGGGGCCGCTCACTCCATGGGTTTGGACGAATGTGTGATTGTAGGCATCTGCCCTGTGGTGTCCCACGGAGCAGTGTCGCTGCTAAACATCCTCTGTGCTCTGCCCATTTGTCCTTCTCTCACCAAGCCCCTGGCCACCTGTCATCGTTCTACTGTCTCCGTAGTTTTGCCTTTCCCAGAATGTCTAGTTGGACTCACGTGGTGTGTAGCCTTTTCAGACTGGCTTTGTTCCCTTAGTGCTGTGGATTCAAGCTGCTTCCCTGTCTTTTCATGCCTTGATGGTTCCTTTTCTGTTTTAGCGCTGAGTGATACTCCACTGCCCAGAAGTGCCCAGTTTATCCATTCACCAACTGAAGGGCATCTTGGTGGCGTCCCAGTTTGGGCAAGTGAAGGGAAGCCACTGTCAACCTGTGTGTGCAGGTTTCCGTGTGGACGAGGGAGTTCAGCTCTTTTGGGCAGGTACCAAAGTGTGTGCACGCTGGGTCACAGGGTCAGAGCCCATGCTGAGATTCGTAAGCAGCTCCCAAACTGTCTTCCAAGTGGCCATGCTAGCTGCATCCTCTCTGGCAGTGGAGGAGCGTTCCTGTAACGCCACATCGTTGCCAGCCCTTGATGCTACCCGTGTCTGCAGGCCGGCTGTTCCAACAGGCACATGAAGGGGTCTCCTCGTTTTAACTTGTATTTCCCTGATGACTGACAGGGGCATCTTCTCATATGTGTCTCTACCATCTTCTGAGGGGTCTGCGAAGGTCTTTGACCCACTTTTAAACTGGGCTTTTCTTATTATTGACTTTTAGGCGTTCTTTGTATTTTTCCCTTTACCAAATATTGATATTTTTTTGTAAATATTTTCTCCCAGTCTGTGTCTTCTCTTCTCATACTCTTGACAGTGTTCTTTTGCAGAGCAAAAATATTTTAATTTTAAGAAAGTCCAGCTTACCAATTCTTTCACAGGCATACTTTTGGTATTGCTCATCTAGATTTCTTCCTACGTTGTTTTCTAGGAATTGTATAGTTTTGTGTTTTATGTTTAAGTCTGTGACTCATTTTGAGTTAATTTTTGTGAAAGGTGTAAGGTCTGAGTCTAGACTCGTTATTTGTATGTGGGTGCTCAGTTGTTCCAGCACCGTTTTCTGAAAAGACCATCTTTCTCTATCGTATTGCCTTTGCTCCTTCGTCAAATATCAGTTGACTGTATCTATGTGGATATAGATATCTACGTGGATATCTGAGATCTCTATTTTGTTCCATTGATTTATTTGTCTATTCCTTTGCCAATATCACCCTTTCTTTGTAGTGAGTTGTGCTGGCTATTCTGGGTCTTTTGCCTCTCCACATAAACTTTAAAATCAGTTTGTCAACATCCACAAAATTATTTGCTGAAAGTTTGACTAGGATGACATTGAATCTGTAGATCAAATTGGGAAGAATGAACATCTTGACAACGTTGAATCTTCTGTCCGTGAATATGAGAGAAGAGCTGAAAGAGGACATCCTCACATCTTGGGCTGTTCGAACCTGGGAGGCAGAGGCTGCAGTGAGCCTTGCAGTGTCCTCGGGGAGAGGTCTCTCTCCTTGCCTTGTTCCTGATCTCTGTTTCTTTCTTCTTGTTTCATTTTGTTGATCAGAGTTTTGTAGTTTTCCTTATATGAAACTTGTACATATTTTATTGGATCTATACCTAAGTATTTCATTTGAGGAGACTGATGTCATTGTATTATGTTTTTAATTTCAAATTCCTTGTTCATTGCTAGTATACAAAAAAGAAGCTGACTTTTGTATGTTAATCTTGTATCCTGCAAACTTGCTATAATTGCTTATTAGTTCCAGGAGGGTTTTCTTTGTTGTCTTCTTGGTCAATTCTTTTGGATTTTCTACATAGACAATCATGTTATCTGTGAACGGCTTTATTTCTTCCCTTCCAATCAGTATACTTTTTGTTTGCCTTTTTTGTCTTATTGCATTAGTTAGGACTTCTGGTATGATATTGAAAAGAGGTGACAGAGGACATCCTTGCCTTGTTCCTGATCTTGGTAGGAAAGCTTTGAGTTTCTCACCATTATTATTGTAGATATTCTGTGGCAAGTTGAAGAAATTCTCCTATATTCCTAGTTCACTGAGTTTTTATCATGAATGGGTACTGGATTTTTTGTCAAGTGATTTTTCTGCATCTCTTGATGTGATAATGCAATTTTTCTTCCCTAGCATGTTGATGTGATGGATTACATTATTGATTTCCAAATGCTGAACCAGATTTGCACACCTGGGATAAGTCCCATGTGGTCTTGGTGTATAATTCTCTGTCTATATTATGGAATTCAATTTGATTATATTTGGCTGAGGATTTTTGCATCTATTGGTTCATGAGATATATTGGTCTGTGGTTTTCTTATCTTCATCTGATTTTGGTAGTAGGGTGATGCTGGCCTCATAGAATGAGTTTGGAAATATTTTCTCAACTTCTATCTTCTGAAAGAGGTTGTAGAGAATTGGCATAATTTATTCCTCACATGTTAGGCAAAATTCACTGTAAACCCATCTAGATTTGATGTTTTCTGGTTTGGAAACTTGTTAATTAATTAATTAATTAATTAATTTTGAGACAGTCTCACTCTGCTGCCCAGGCTGAAGTGCAGTAGTATGATCTCAGTTCCCTGCAGCCTCTGCCTCCCATATTCAGGCAATTCTCCTGCCTCAGCCTCCCAAGTCACTGGGATTACAGATGTGTGCCAACATATCCGGCTAATTTTGGGGGGATTTTTAGTAGGGACGTTGTTTCTCCATGCTGGCTAGGCTAGTCTTGAACTTCTGGCCTCAAGTGATCCTCCTGCCTTGGCTTCCCAAAGTGCTGGAATTACAGGCATGAGCCACCATGCCTGACCAGGAAAGTTGTTAGTTATTTATTCAATTTCTTCAATAGATATGGGTCTATTTAGATTGGCTAGTTCTTCTTGTGTGAGTTGTGACAGACTGTGTCTTTCAAGGAGTTGGTCCATTTCATCTAGGTTACAAATGGGCATAGAGTTGCTCATATTTCTCCCTTATTATCCTTTTCCTGTCCACAGGATCCACAGTGTTGTCCCTTCTTTCATTCTGATATTCATTTGTGTCCTCTCTCTCACTTTCTTAGCCTAGCTAGAGGCATATCAATTTTCTTTGTCTTTTCAGATAACTAGCTTTTGGTATCATTGCTTTTCTCTATTGATTTTCTGTCTTCAATTGTATTGATTTCTGCTGTAATTTGTGTTATGTTTTTTCTTCTGCTTACTTTGGATTCAATTTGCTCTTCTTTTTCTAGTCTCCTAAGATGGATGCTTAGGTAATTGGTTTTAGATCTTTCTTCTTTTCTAACATATATACATGCTATAAATTTCCCTCTAAGTACTGCTTTTGTTGCATCCCACAAATTTTGATAAGTTGTGTTTTCATTTAGCTCAAAATATTTTTAAATTTCCCTTGGTATTTCTTCTTTGTCTCATATGTTATGTAGAAATGTGTTGTTTAGTCTCTATGTATTTTGTGATTTTTTAGTTACCTTTCTGTTACTGGTTTTTAGTTTAACTGCATTGTGGTCTGAGAGCAGACATTGCCTGATTTCTATTTGCTATGGTTTGCCTCTGTCTCCCCACCCAAATCTCATCTGAAATTTGTAATCCCCACAATTGGAGATGAGATTTGGGTGGGGACACAGAGCCAAACCATATCAAACAGAAATCAGGCAATGTCTGCTCTCACCCAGGGGAGGGACCTGCTGAGAGGTGATTGGATCATGGGAGTAGTTTCCCCCATGCTGTTCTCATGATAGTGAGTTCTCACGAGATCCGATGGTTTAAAGGGTGTCACTTCCTCCTTCACTCCTCTCTCTCTCCTGTCACCACATAAGACATGCCTTGCTTCCCCTTTGCCTTCCACCATGATTGTAAGTTTCCTGAGGCCTTTCCCAGCTGTAGAACTGTGAGTCAATTAAACCTCTTTTCTGTATAAATTACCCAGTCTCAGATAGTTCTTTTACAGCATTGTGAAAGTGGACTGATACACAATTCTTTTACATTTGTTAAGGTATGATTTATAACCCAAATGTGATCTATCTTGGTGAATGTTTCAGGTGAGCTCAAGAAGGTTGCTCTTCTGCTGTTGGATGAAATAGTCTATAGATGTCAATTATATTCATTTGGTTGATGGTGTTGAGTTTGACTTTATCCTTAGTGATTTTTTCTTTTTTTGCCTACTGGATCTATCCATTTCTGATGGAGAAACACTGAAGTTTCCAACTATAATAGTAGATTAATCTATTTCTCCTTGTGTTTCTATCCGTTTTGCCTTAAGTAGTTTGATGTTCTGTTGGCAGTCACACCCACTTTCAGGATTGTTATCTTTTTGGAGAATTGACCCTTTTATCATTATGGAATGCTCTGCTTCATCCCTGACCCTCTCCTCACTCTGAAGTGTACTGTCTGAAATTAATATAGTTACTCCCACTTTCTTAGTGTTAGCAGGATATAAATCTCTCTATTCAGTTACTTTTAATCTACATGTACTTATATTTAAAGTGGGTTTCTTATAGACAATATATAGTTGGGTCTTGTTTCCTGGACAGTCTATCTTTTAACTGGTGCATCTTCAGTATTCACATTCAAGGTAATTATGGACACAGTTGGGTTAACATCTACCATGTCTGTTACCGTTTTCTATTTGTTGCCCATGTTCTCTGTTCCTATTTTTGTCTTCTTTTTCTGTCATCTGTGGTTTTGAGTATTTTATATGATTCCATTTTCTCTCCTTCATTAGCATATCAGTTATACTTTTTCACTTTTTTTAATGGTTGCCCTAAAGTTTATAACATACATGAACAACTAATCCAGGCCCATTTTCAAATAATACAATACCACTTCATGGATAGTGTGACACCTTCTGATAACAAAATCACTTTAATTTTTTCCTCCCATCCTGTGTGTCATGGCTGCAATAGATTTCACTTACATGTCAGCATACCTAGGTATGCATGCATAGATACATGTCAGCATACATACTTAACATATGTAAGCACACGTGACCAGCTGCATTGTTGCTGTTATTACTTTGGACAAACTTATCTATTAGATCAGTGGAGAATCAGAACCAAGTGTTTTTATCTTACTTTGCTTTTTCCTCCTCCAGTATGCTCCCTGTCTTTGGATCTCAGTAGTATTCTCTGTCTCTCTAAAGAGCTTCCTTTCGCATTTCTCACAGGGCAGGTTTACTGGCAACCGCTGCCCTTAAGTTTTGTTCTTCTGAGGAAGTCTTTCTTTTCTCCTTCATTTTAAAGGATAATTTCACAGGGTACAGAATTCCAGGTTGGGGTCTATTTTTCCCTTTCTCAACACTTTAAATATTTCATTTCATTCTCTTCCTGCTTGTGTGGTTTCCGAGCAGTCAAATGAAATGTCTGTCTTTGCTCCTCTGCAGCCAAGACATCTGCATCCTCAGTTTGTCACTCATTCATTCACTTCTACCCCAAGTTCTCCCATAGCTGCTCTTGGAGAACAGAGGGGACATCACCTGGTTCTTGCCTGCAGAAGCTGCAAGTCCAACAGCAAAGGGGACCCAGTGCACGAGAATGAGGGGGGCTGCAAGGTGGGGGGCTGCAAGGTGGGGGGCTCCAGCGGACCCCCCACCCCGAAGGCCTTCTAGGCAAGGCTCTCATGCGTGGAACGCAGGCCAGCTGGAGGGCAGGGCCAGGCGCGCGCCCCGGCCGCCCCTCGGCCTCCGCAGTGTGGCTTCAGGCGCGCGCCCCGGCCGCCCCTCGGCCTCCGCAGTGTGGCTTCCCCTCCCAAACACAGCAGCCCAGAGTAACCGTGACAATGATCACAGCGTGAGCATGAGGTCAAAGCCCCTCGGGCGGGCGCTGCGCTCCTCTCGGACTCACATGGGTCAGCATTTGGGTAACCCCTGCCGGCACCGCCACAGGGTTCTTAGGACAATGGGAGGAGCCTCTGTGAGTGTGGGAAAGGCAGCTGCAGGTCCCGCGCTGAGAAGGTCCCACGCCTAGAAGCCAGTGCCTCTGGTCTGGCTCAGGCCCTGTCTGCACAGTAAGTCCAGCTGGCATCCCATAGGAAGAAAGGGCGTCCCCCAGGCGTGCTCCAGAAGCAGCTACATATCTGTCAGGCTGAAGCAGAGGCTACATCTCAGGGTGCTCCCTGGATGCCCCTGCCCCTGTAATGGCTCAGAAACAGCAGCTGTGGGCCCACCTCCCTCCTGCTCCTCTGGCCAGAGCCCATCACAGTGGTGGCAGAGGCCATCTCTGGATTTTCTGCCGCAGTCAGAGTCCACATCAGGACTTGAACGTTCTCTGCAACACAAGGAGACGAGAGAGGCGGGTTCGAGTCCTGCTCCTGCATGGGTGAGGGTGGTGTCTGGATGCAGGGCCTGGGAGCCTGCACCCCTCACCAGCAAGGCGGGCAGATGCTGCGTCCAGGTCCCCAGTTCTGCCCCCACTGCCCAGGTCCCCAGGCATGCACCGAGTCCTGGACTTTCACTCCCCCGGGCAGTCAGTGGGGGAGAGGCCAGGGGCCTGCAGTCACCGTGCCCTGAGGT